>NC_061789.1:3842408-3982100 GCF_022458985.1 Mugil cephalus | reverse complement strand
GGGCTTTTTTATTCACTTATACCCCGTTAAGGGGAAAAAATAAAATTTATTCAACATAGCACTTTCCACCTCGTACTTTTAACCAAATAAAGTTCTCAAAAGTTAACCCCAAATTAAAATTTTCTGTTTCGCAGCAAACTGCTTTTTTTTTCATGTTTTATGATTGATATTCCAAATGTATAGCTAGGTATTTTTTCAGACAGAAAAACCAGTCCCCTATTTTATTTATATATGTAATATTTTAATAATGTGTGTATATAATATATATAATATATATTTTAAAATAGGGGTATTAAACTTTGTCGGTAATTACACTTACAGTAACAGCTACCTAGCAGCTTTTTCTGACGTTTTTCACAGGGGGAATAGTTTTTTTGTTTTTTAATTTTTTTAAATTATTTTTTTAATTTATTTTAAATTACGACGGGTATAGTAAATATTCACAATCAGAATTGGTACAATGAGGATTTGCTCAAATCATTTATTCAGCAAAAACCTGGTGAGCTCCAAGACATTGTTTAGTCAAGGGGTGCCCAATTTATCACGTTTGCCCTCAATTTGTGATTTTAAATGGTTAATCCAGCGTAAACCAGTACCAACCAATGTTTGCCGTCGCAGTTTTAAATGCTTTTTAATGATCCCCCCTAACTTGAATCATCTTCATCAATGATCAACAAAATTTGTTTTAGTGTTCTGAGAGGTAAGTTTTAGTTTTTTTAAATTTACCTTTAATTTTTTTAATTGTTTTTTTTTATTGACTAAAGCAAAGTTTCTAAGGAGTGTGTTTTAATATGATTTTTACTACCTGAAATAATTTACCTGATTAGTCTGTTACGGGTATCTTTTTTGTTTTTTTATTTTACGTTTACGCTTGGAATTAATAAACTCACACGGACAAATGTGCTCATTCCAAATGAGAAACAATAAAAATTTGGCGATGTTTTTTTTTTTTCATTTTTAAAAAATAAATTTCCAAAGGGAAACAGTCTGATTTTGAATCTTTCAAAATTTTCTGATTTAACTTAAATGTGGGGGGGGACACGTTCACTAGATCCAGTAAAATTTCCCCATCGAATTTTAAGGTGACAGTTTTTAAGTCTTCTTAAAACTTAACTGCTCAACTTTAAAACAGAAAAAGATTCGAATGATTAATCTTTTAAAAGAGAACATTGTATTCCGGGTTATCCTTAAACGCACTATTTTGAGAGGTAATTTTTTTCATTTTCAAATTTCCTTTCATTATTTCGTTAAAAAAATATGAATAAAAATGGCAAGATATAAAAGAAAAAAGTAAAATTTTATTTATTATTATTTTAAATGTAAATAATGGATTCTAAAGGAACAAGTCTGAAACTTGTACTTTAAATTATTAAATTTTGGGTTTTCTCAGAAAAAATTTATTTAAAAACGTGGAGGGACAGCATTTGCAAAGGGGGGAAAAACCGTTTTGTTTCCACCCCCAAAATTTTTGGTATCTTTTTTCCAAAAAGAAAATAAAACTTTTAGGAAACAAAAGATAGAATTTGGTGAATCAAAAAATTCAGATTAAAAATTTTATAACTTTGAGACAAAACATCTTCCGTAAACTGAAACTTTTTGGGGAGCAAATCTGGCAGTTATTGTATTTTATTATTTTCACTAAAAATTCACCTTTTATAGCAAAAAGTCAATGTTCAATAAGGTTCTTATTGTAAAACTAAACGCAAAAAAACCCTGGCCCCTTTGGTAGCAGTTATTTTTTTATCCCCCCTTATCCCCACTTATAAAAACATAAAGTAAAAATAAACATTGTGTTATCAATGAAAATTTAAAAAAATAATGACAGTCTCCAGCAAACGTACTTATTCATAGTAAAAGAAGAAAATTTATAATTTGTTTTAAATATAAACACCATTAAAATAATCATTCAGAAAAATAGTTTTTTGTAATGATTTAAAAAAACATTTGGGAAATGTAAAAACAAAGGAAAGACGTAAAGGGCCTGGGGGCCCAACAAAATAATAACTAAAAAAAAGGGGAAAAAGAACTAAAAATTTTGAAATGGAAAAAAACCTTAGAAAACGAAATTTGCAAGACACAAAAAAACCCGTAGGGGTAACCCATTATCTCATGAAAATTCTTGCAACCATTTGAGTTCAAATTCAGATAACTTGGTTGCCACCAAAAAAGAAAGTATTTTAAGTCTTTGCATTTTTAATAGTTTGTTAAAGGGCTAGGTGAAATGAAAAAACCCAAACATTGGTGAGCAAGTTGACTTTGAAATAAAAACAACAGTGGACATAGTACAATCCACTTAAAAAAATAGGCAAAATTTTTAGAAATAAAAAGGGTTACTGAAGCCAACTTGCCAAAGTGGTAGACCGAATTAAACAATTTTAGAAAAAACACAAGCAATAGCTTTTTCGGGAACAGGGTCCACAGAACGGGGTAGAGGACAGGGAACAAAAGGGAAAAAGGCCTCTGTACATTTTTTTATTTCAAAGTCAACTTGCTCCCCAATGTTGGGGGTCTCTTCATGTGGTTTACCGCTCCATGTCTTCCCCTTTGAAAACACTCCCCCGGGGTTGTTGGGGTGCTTTCAGGTACAGCTGAAATTAAAAGGACCAAAACCATGTTTTGGGGGCATGGTCTGAATTGATTTTTTTAATTATCATATGACTTATAAAAAAAAAAACTGCACTTAATGGCCTTCCTCCACACCTCCTCAGTCTGTCTCCGGCTCTGTGGGTTTGCACTGGTACCTTTAATAAAAACCACTGTTTGAGTTTATGGACCAGAGGCATCACAGTTGAATTGTACCAATATGGATTCAAATACCTTTTTTTTTCTTGGGGCAGACCTCTTTTACTGCTTGGTCTTCAGCCGGTCCCGGGGGGCATCATCTTTTTTCCTTTTTCATCTTGTCCTCGGGTCCATAACTGTTGCCTCCTAAAGGAAAGGGTCTGAACTCTTCACCCTTAATTTCAAAAAGGGAAAAAAATTTCTGTTAAAAAACCGGGGGGACACTTTTGCAGTGTCGACATCCACCATTCATAAACAAACAAATTCTCTGAAAAAAAATTTCAATGGACATGATCTGCATAACATATACGCAATAACCTAAGCCATTGTGCTTAATTTGTTGCATATCACTAAATTTTATGCATGGCTATACTTATCAGTATTTTTCTTTTTTTCTTGAGGACAGTTTTGGCCATAGTGGACTTCCTCATCCTTCCTCATCCACTTCACCACAGCAGGTCCATTGGTCCCCAATTGGTACAGCGTTCCGGGGAAATTTGGGCAGCAATTTTAAAAGGGTAGTGTTTTTTTAAAGTGCTTGGATCACAAGCTGTCATTACAAACGCGCATGTGCTTACAGCATGTTAGAGGTATTCGCCCTTTGCAGAAATCACTGTCTTGCATGATTGCAACGGCAGCATTTCATTGAAATTGTGAAGTAAAGCCAGATTTTTCGAGCGCTTTTTTCCTTTTCCCCTGTTGCTGCTCTGTTTCCGGCAGAGTATGACGTAATTTGCCTTGAAAAAATTTAAGACAATTGATAAGTTTGGGGTTTACGTTACCGAGGGAAATTTGGATTAGTTAAAAAAGGGCGAGTCAAAAAAGTGATTTTCAAAAGTAGAATGGGGGGTAACCCCTTCACTATCAGCTCCTCTGCTGGGGAAACCCAGCCCCCATTTTGGTTCGGGGCAACACAGTCTCTCTTTTTGAGGTAGTTTAAGCTTCCTTTTGAAAAAGCTTTGAGGCGGACTTAACCATCCCTTTTTATGTGCTATAGGCCAAGGCGCGGGGGGGAGGGTTTGCACTGAGGCTTCCTCTCCTCTCTCCTTCCTGGCTCCTCCCTCTAATATTTTAATTTATTTTCTATCTCTTTAAAATTTCCTAACCCAGTGTCCCCACTTCTCCCCCCTCCTCTTTTGTGGGGGTCTCTGGTCTGCATGCAAATACTGCCGGGGCTCCAAAACTACATCTCATTACTTGTGGGGAGGGTTTTACTGGTCTGGTTTTTTAGGGGCACAAAAGTTTTTTTTTTTAGTCATGCGAATGGGTTCTGTGAAATTAAAATGAATTATTCTCAAAAAAAAGTATAATAAAAAATATGGGGGCTACAGGGGTTCTTTCCCTGCAAATTTGTTTGAGCATCAAATTTAAATAGAGCAATCGGGGGCGATTTGAGAGACAATCAAGAAGTTTTAGACAATTTATAAATTTATCACTATCAATACTAGGGGATTGGATTTACTCACGTATAATAATATCACGAGTCCATTTTGTAAAAGTGTTTTTTTTAAAGTTTACAAGAAAAGTTGGTCCGAACTTGACCTTTGTTTTTTTGTTAAAGTAACATGATACCTCTAAAATAATATTAATAAATCTTTTTTGGATTAACATTTGAAAATCGGGTACCCGGAAGTGAAAAACCCATTTAACCTACCAATAAATTGGTTTTACAGTAACAAAAGATCATTTTGAATAACGGATTTTTTTTTTAAACACTTAAAATTAACGAAATATTTTGGTTTGATAAATAAAAATTGAGGGGGAAAAAAGAGAAAAGATGTTGTTGAACAAAAAATTTGATTGTGTTGGACTATGAACACTTTAAAAGAATAAACCCAAAAAGATCTTTTTTTTTCGGTTAGAGTAACAAAATATCATTGAATAATACGACTGTCTTTTAATTTTTCTACAAAAACCATTGTCCCTGGTTACGGGGTTTGAAAGACTCCATGTTTGAATTATCCAAAAATAAAGTTTGAGTCACTCGTTTTGTCTTTTTCGTTTATTTAAAATCAAAACGTAAAAAACAAAAATCTTTTAAAATAAACAAAAACAAAACTAAACACCCCCTTTCCCCTTCCCACTGCTACAAATCTAAATTTAAATCAGAAAGCTAAACACAAAAACATGATAAACAATGATCACTTACCCCCCAAAACCCAAACTTAACCCCATATAAAATACAGCAAATATTAAACTATAAAATGTTAAACACCCCAAACAACTGCCATAACAATCATTTGGAGTAACTTTTGAAAACAGGACCCTGGAGTGATGAAGGACTTTAACCTCACATAAAAAATTGGTTTTAAAACAATAATTTAAAAAATTGTGAATCAACATGATTCTTTCAAACAATTTTAATGTAATTGAAATATTTTGGGGTTGGACAAGCAATAATTGAGTGAGGGGGAAAGAGAAATATGTCAGTTTGAAACAATACGATTAATGTACACTTAAAAATGAATAAATCTAAAGGATTTTTTTTTTTACTTTACATTATTTGTTTTAGTGGCCTTATGAATGATTCACTATATTATTAAAAGTTTTATCATTTTAATTTATTTTCTTCCAAACTAAGCAAGTTTTAATAAAGAAAAAGAAAAACTAAAAACGTTAAAAAAACACAGTAAAATATTCCTGAAACTATTAAACATCTCTTAAAAATGTTAAAAGCTTAAAGGGAAAGACAGTGGTGTATAATAGAATACTAAAAAAAAAAGAAGTCAAAGTTTAAGTTGTGAACCTTTAAACCCCGAGATTTTGTCGGGAACACAAAAAACCTGGTTTTTTTAAAAAGTAGAACTATTATATGTTTATTATTGGCATGAAAGGTCAAAATTACAAGATAATTTTGTGTTTGGATTTTTTTTAAGATATTGTGTAATTTTTCTTGTTTGCATTTAGTTAAGTTGTTTGCAAGTTTTTATTAATATAAAACCCAAAATGGTTAAAAAAGGCTAATAAAAGGGTTTAACAAATAAAAGAAAAAAAAAAACGTTAAAAACAAACAAAAAAAATTAAAAAAAAAATTTTTTTTTTAGGTGATTTGTTTTTAAAAATATTTAAACCAAACAATTAAAAATATAATTTATTCATAAAAATTTAATTTTGGCAATGTTTTTAAGAAAAAAAACAACAAAAACCCAAAA
This sequence comes from Mugil cephalus, assembly GCF_022458985.1. Classification (NCBI taxonomy): domain Eukaryota; kingdom Metazoa; phylum Chordata; class Actinopteri; order Mugiliformes; family Mugilidae; genus Mugil; species Mugil cephalus. The sequence continues at coordinate 3,976,167 of NC_061789.1, read as the reverse complement.
TATTAAGATTAACCCAAATTAATACCCCCTTTAAAACCCTTTACTGAACTTAACAAAAATATATTGTTTTATTTCTGAAAATTCTAGCTGAACAATTTTACATAGTGGTTTGATTTTGCGTCGCATTTTTGTGGGTACTCCCCTGATAAGTTTTTTTCACTGAGGACATTTTAGAAATTTTATTTTGTGAAAAATCACAGAAAAAAATTGTTTCCACTCACAACATTTCATCCAGCTTTTAATTGCTTTTTCTTTTGTGTTTTTTTCCCCCTCCTTGAATTTCCCCTTTGCCTAAAATTTTAAAACCATAGTATCTTCCAGGTCTTTTTGAAATCGAAACACAAACCGTCCAGTATTTCAGCTTTGACTAACGGGTGATTCTCCAGTTAGAAAACCTTGGTCCAGCTTTTCTGACCTTTGAAGGAAAAAAATTTTCCAATTTCCTGGAGTAAAATCTCATTCACTTGCAACATTTGTTGTGCAAAATCAACACTCATCATGTCTGTGCCTTGTAGTGAAACCTTTGATTGCATCAGATCGGTAAAAAGGGACACTGGGGTCTCAGGACTGTGGGCTTCCAGGGGGTTGGGGCAAACAGCTCCCCAGAATGGACCGTTTCCCACAGACTTTTCACACTGATCAAAGAGGATTTCATCAGGTTCGTCGAATTCCTTTTTCTTTTTTTCCAGGGAGAGGTCTTCATCTCCTCAATATGTTAACCCGACCTTCTCTATCTCTTCTTTAAGAAAGTCAAGTTGTTTTATCACGGAAATTTTCACAAAAAATGGGAACAATGGGGAGCTCATCCTTAGGAAAGAGGAAAAATTCCTTCACCACATTCTGTGCTTCCCCGGGTTTTGACTTTTTTTGTTGCTTCAATAAATTTTTTTTCCCCACATATGATTCATCAAAATTTTTCTCCAGTATATTTTGCTTTACCCCTGTGTTTTTTGAAGATGTATTTTCCTTACTTCGCTTTTTTAAAAGCCCCAATTGCTTCCCTTTGGGTGCGGAGTAGTTGAGAAATCATCAAAAACTTCTTTCTTGCAAAATGATTTTAGCAATGTTTCTCCCCAACCTGTTCCCCCGAATGCTGGGGAAACTGCAAATCATCTCCCAGCGGATCAATGGGAATCTTTTTACAGACATCTAACAGTGGAACCTTTAATTTGTCACAGATCATTTCTCCAAACACGGGCAGCAATGAGTTTCCTTTGCGAAGTTTCCCGAAAAAAATTTTAATTTTGTGGTTTATTGTTGTTCAAAATGAGGGCATCATTGTTCTTTTTTTAAATGTTTTGTGAGAAAAGAAAAACCCAACTCCCAAACCCCTTAAAAACATACAACAAGCATCAACTGTAAACTCCTTTTGAATGAATGTCCTCTCTGATTCAAAATTTTGTCACTTTTTCTTAACATTTTTGGGGATTCTTGTAGGTAATTTTGGGGGTTTTGCTTTGTTGCACACCCTTGGGCTTAAAGGCATCAAGGGACTGTTGGCAAATTTGTTAAGAAGGGTTTTAATATTTCCCTTTCTTCAGAGGAAAATAAATTTTGTTTTGTTCCCATAATTTTTGTCGAGCGTAGCCCATTACAGCTTTGAACCCTTTTTTGATTTATGATTACATAAAAACAGTAAAACCCAAATTTTTATACATTTTTTATCTTCCCCTGTTGTTGATTCCCCTATGAGAGGATGTTCAAAATCCCCAGCCTAAAGATAACATTTTACTTCTTCCAAGTTTATGTCCTTAATGGGGTTTTATATCTTTAGTTAATTCACTGACCCCCCAGTCCCAAAAAGATTGAAAAGCTTTTGAAGCTCCTCTTCATCCTTTTGCCTTTCTTTTAAAATAGGGCGACTCTTTGCTCTTTTGAGCAGTTTGTTCTAACTCTGGCTTTTTATCATCAAGCTTTTTTACAACTTTCTTTTGCGGTTAAAATTCATCCCTTCCTTTCACTTTTTCACCGATTCATGAAACTCCTTTTTTTTGGTTTCAAATCGGCCTCGCCACGAACCAACATGTCTTTGTCTCTGTTTCCTCAAATCAACTTGCTGCTTGATTTTTTATATTTTGTCATTTTTTTTAGAAGGTAATATGGGCAACCATGTCAAATTTTCCATTTTCAACCTGGGTAAAAATTGGTTTTCAAAGGTCAGAAAGTCTCCTAAGGTCCCAGTCCAGTTCCTATTGGATCAACTTTCTGTACGCTGCAATTTCAAGGTGTTTTTGAAGCGAAAACAAATGTTCATTATCAGGGGATTCCACAGGGCCCTTAATTTTGCTTTTTAAAAAAATGAGAGAGTGATTCCAGCAGACTGTGAAGCCTTTGAGGATCTCCTCTTCATTTTTTTGGGGCACCTCACTGTAACCAGGATTTGGGGAGCCCCCGGTGGATTTCCTTCCCCATAGCTGGGCAAAAGTATTTTTCCCTCTTTTTGCACATCAAATGCAATGATGTCACTGAAGCACCAACTCACACCCTCCTCTTTGGCACTACTCACCATTTTTGGTCCCGTTTTTCTTTCGGGTCTCTTTCCCTCCCGTTTTTTCTCGCAGCCCAAAGTCTGTAAAATTTTGGGAACCAAAACCAACCGGAAAAGCTTAACTTTCTTCATCTCATGAAAGCCTGGGCAACAATTGCAGGGCATTTGCTTTCAGGGGTTCTACCAAAGTGTTGACATGTCTGTTTCCCAGGCCAAAAACAAATGTGGCCAGTGCGTTGTCGGGGGAAGAGTGGGATGCCTGCCAAAATTTAAAAGCACGTATCCTTCAGTTTCCACTAGAGAACATATCAAAACCCAAATCTTTCGTTTTCCTCTACACTTTGACATCATAAAGCTCCCTTGGTGCATCTACCACACTAACTGCAAACTGCAACCCAAACATGGCATTCAGCATTGTTGATTTCCCCGTTTTACGCCCAGAACCCACAAAAACAAAAAACTTCCCGGTCGCCCAGTTTTTTGATGACTTTTCTAAAACACTAGAGATCCACACAAAGGCAATACCTGCATCTCCATCCACAGCTCCATAGGGGGTCCGAACATCAATCTGCAGCCATTTTGGGTATTTGGACCTTTTTCTGCCACTTTTGGTTGTTTTTCAGACTTGATGAGCTTCATAATCTGTCCCCTTTCTCGAAAATATCTCCAAACCAAAAGTTGCTGACTGCAGTTTTTTTGATATTTTTTTAAGCTCATCTTGTTTTTAAATGCAAAAAGTGGAGATTTGGGTGTTTTTTTTCGACCAAGACCCAGACCAAATTTTCATTTTAGCTTTGGAGAATTTTAAGACAGGTCGTTTGTCAGAGGCATCTATTAAAATCTGAGTCCATTTCAGGAAGTATCTTTCTCCTGGGAGACAAAGAAATACTTTCAGTGAAACTTCATCAGTTCACTACAGGAAACAGAGCATTTATCTTTTTGATTTTTTCAGCGGGGTGATTTTCTGACTTTTTTCCCTTTTCCCCCCTTTCCTTTTAAAAATACATTCTTTTAATTCTGACCCGTCCCCATGGCCTTGGCAGGGGAGAAATTTATCTTTAATCTTTGAAATATCCCCCCCAGAATCAAATCAATATTTTCCCTTGCTGCCTTTTTTTCCTTTTCGACACACGGGTCGTCTTCCCACTGTGATTCCAGAGACATTGCCATAGATTTAGCTGGGAAGGAGGTTTGTAGTCCCGCAACATGTTTTAATAATTCCTTTTAGGGTTTTTGAAACATTGACTGGCTTCTGTTTTTAGACCCATTTTGTCTTTTTCCCCGTCTATCGAACTGCATCACAATCATATCAGCTGAGAATAAGAAGGCTTCTGAACTTATAAAGATCTGAGATGACCGTTTCACTTCTGTGGGTTTTTCCAGAGTTGGTACAGAACTAAATTGACTGAAAAGTTTCTCAGTATTTTTGTTTGCTCTTCATACAAGCATACCATGAAGATTTTCAGAAGGGATGCAATCCGTGAAGGGAAACCTTGGTTTTTCCCCAGGGGGTACCAGACAATCTCGCCCCACCCATCAGATGACCACTTGGTGCTGCCCGGACATTTTGTGGGAAAAAGGAATTTTGACGGTCGTTGACAAAAAAGTTTATGATGTGATTCACTCATCTGAACCCCCGGCGGAAAAAACCCATGTGTGTTCAGCGTTGCAGATGGGCATACTCTTCATGGGACAAGTATTGAACGTCTTTTACTTGGTTGTCTTTCCCTGTCTTAATTTGTCTAAAAGTCCCCAGAGGACATTTTGATTGTTGCGGGTTTCCCCTGGGTTAGGAACAAAGGGAAAAGGGAAGGCGTACTGACCTGTGAAACTTTTTTAACATGTTCTGCTTAAGGGAAACTGTCTGGCATGAAATACGCCCTTTGAACATCCTTGGGTCACTTGGTTTTTTTTGATTGGTCCACGTCAAGTGGGCTAAAAAAAGCATCTGTCATTTCATTGATTCGATATTGGAAAGCCTGTGAAAATCTTGCACCGGACTTCCTTTTTTCAAGAATATATCGGCTCTGTGTCCAACCTCATTAACCCTGAAGAAAAATACGATAATCTGTTTTTCCCGTATATCTTGGCTCATTTGAACAGGTTGATGAATTTGGAGAAAGTCGCTGGTACAACTTATGTTGAAATTTAAGGTTAAGTCTTCTGAGCATGTTTTTTGGTTTCTGTTTGTCTGGTTTTTGCTGAAAATCCTCCCCCTTTAAAAAAAAATTTATATTGGTCATCACAGGAATACACAAATTCTGGAAAGTGCAGTGAACTTAAGTGACTCCTCATTCAGTGCAGGAATGGACCCCAAAATCAGTGTTTTCTCATAAAAAATACCCGGAGAATAAAGTCCACCAATTGTTTTGCAAACGTGGGGGTCTTTAGTTCCTAAAAACCCTAGTTCCTCCCACCAAATCATTTGTGTCTGTGTTGGACCAAGCTTATCTAAAGTAGTCAAGCAGTTTTTGTGTATAGTTTACAAATTTTTGACCCCTTAAAAATTTTTCAGGGACTTGACTCTTTACATAAATGAAAAAGCCCTTATTACATCAAACATTCAATCTGGCCGAAGTCCACATATTCAGTAGAAATAAAGACAGGGGCGTTAATTCAATTTTCCCCCAAGGGGGATGACTTTTTATTTTCTGCTCTTTTTTGAATTTTATTGGTAAGAAATCCCCTCATGCCCAATTCAATGCTCAGCAACTGAAACAATATAATAAATTTATTAAAATATATATTAAAAGCAAAATGTGGATTTTTTAGTTTGTATTTGTGGTTGCCCAATGCCTGATCTGGAGAGGTTAGTGGCTTTGGTTTTGAAGAAGCGGTCTTTTAGTTGAATCCCAATCTTTGCAGAAAAGTTGCGTGGCGGATATAAGCATTGGAGAGCTGCAGGGGGATACCGCAATTTCAGAAGTCCTAACATAGATAGAACGAATGTTATTTTTTTTGTGCAGGACAGAAGAGAAAAGTGAAGGCCCCAATGTAGCTGTGTTTCACTTTGTCAATGGGAAAAAAAAAAGGAAAGGGGGTTTTTTTTTGTTCTGGTCGAAATCTAATGTTGACGTGTTAGCCAATGCAATTAGATTTTGTTTAAAAATTTAAATTTTTGAAAAACTTCCTGCTCCTTTGGGTTTTAGATGAAAAGCTTGATTTTTAATTTCCCTTTGTGCTGTCCCTCAGTTTTCTTGGGTTCATTCACCAGGTTCTTTTGTTGACTGACCCAGAAAAGATCATTGTAATTCAACTTTTTTTACATGGTAGAGTCTGGGAAAAAAAAACCAAAAAAGAAAGAACACAAAACACCAGGATCAAGGAGTCTGAGGGCTGGAACTGTTCCCGTGGGAACGACAATGTCATCTAACCCCCAAATATAAATATTTTAAAATTTAAAAAAACGTTGTTTCCCTTTAAATTTTGATCAGGAAGAAATAAAAAAAATTTACCTTTTCAGGGTCTCAGGGGGCTTTTTGCAGCTTTTAAAAGCAGATGATGTAAAAGAAAAAGGAGATTGAACAACCATGTTCTTCAAAATAAATAAATTTTTTAAAATGCATCCTATTCAATATCTTAAAGGCTTGTTTTATTTCTTTAATGTTTTATCAAATTGTACAGATTTCCTTATTGGTTCAGTATTTGCTTGTTCAATTTATTTTTATTGTTGAAAAAAGTCAAATATTTGTTAAATGTAAATTTAGTTAAAGGGCATGAAAGTTTGACACAGTAAGGGGAAATGATTTACAAGACATTCAAAGGAATACACCCCATCAAACCCGATGGGGCAGTTAATTAAGGTAACATAGAAGAGGCCACGCCCCCACTCTGAAAACCAATGGGCTTGAAATTTAAAACACAATCCACCAGTGTTCTCTAATCAAAAAACTTTGGGGAATAAATGTCCACCAATCGTTTTGACTACGCTTTTCTTTTTTTTCCTAAAACCCTAATTCCCGTCCACAGCAAAAACTATGGTGTCAGGTTGGACCAAACTTTAAATAAATAGTACAAGCTAGTTGTTCTCCGGTAGTTACAAGTTTTGACCCCTTTTAAAATTGGCAGGGACTGGCCCGGACACAAATGAACAGCCATTTGTCCACCAATCAATTCGAATTGACCTGCAGGAGGCGCTGCAATTGTCAAAATAAAATGTAAAGACTTTGCATTTACATGTCATTCGTTTGGACCTTTAGTGGTAAGAAAGTCACCATCATGCTCCAATTCAATGCTCAGCAACTGAAGCACTAGAAATACCTAAATCGGTAACACTTTCTATGAAGGTTGTACTTATAATGCCCTATGAATGCACTCATAATGTTTTATAAGGTGTCTATAAAGCATTATAATGGTCATTATTACCATCTATACATATTCACAAGTCGTCATAACCAACTTCATGATGCATTATGACAACTGGTTATGAATGATTATAATTTTAATCTGAATAGTGCATTATAAATATGTCAATATCTGCCTAGTCACTTGTTAATGTTATGATGCATCATAACTACTTTGCTTTGCTAAATGTGCATAGTGATGCATAATGAGTTTTGACTTCGCCTATAGTGCTTTATATCTGTAGTTATAAGTATATGTAATAAAGTTATAATAATGTATACATCTCCCTACAGCACACTGTTATAAACAGCCATGCAATATCATAAGTGCTATTTGTCAGCGCTAAGTAAAGTGACAAGAATGTGACGCTATTATTAACAGACATAAGTTACTATGAGTAATTAAAAGGTGCAATGAACTAAGTCCTGAGTCTGGCAGCTTTACCCCATATGCACAATGTTAATATCATAGGTGTTATTTGTCAGCTTTAGGTAAATTAGTGCAAATGAGGTGTTGTGGATATAAGACTATTATAAACAAATATGAGGCACAATGAAATGAGAGCCTGGACAGTAAAGACAAAAGGAATGCATTTAGTTCACTTTATTTTCATTTAAACCAACACACATAATCAGAATGATTATCAATGCTCTGAGCACATTACACAAACACATGAAACACATGAAACAGGCCACAAAAGTGGCACAGCGTGGTCCTAGAGATGTGTCTCTTAAAAGTGCCTTTGGGTTGGTGAGGTGATTCAGGGTCAGAGGTCAGGAGATGGTTTGACAGCAACTACAAGAAGAACAGAGGCAAATCTTTAGTGCTCTAGTTGGGTTTGTTTTTATGCAGAAAGGTTTGATTGAAAACACATAAGCAGATCACGTTTTTTTGTTTAAAGCAGCGTAATGAGACATTGTGTTACCGCATATCGTGCAGGCAGCGCAGATTACCCGTAGGTGGCTTAAGCTAGCTACACGAAAGTTACCAGACACGGCTGTTTTTAACTCACAAATTAGATCGTTTTCATTATCTTGCGTTTAATGATTGAAACCATTCAAAACCATTGCATTAATATATAAACGATGTGCTTCATGTAAGCAAAGTAAGACATTAGTTCACAAAACATTAGCAGAACAGAGAGACAACCTACCTGGCCTGGAGAGGACTCAGCGGAGAAAGGAAAGAAAAGCCGCTTTACGACTAGTACATACAGTCAATGCTTTACGACAGTGGGAGGAGCTGGGGACGGAGGTGGGTGGGTGGGGTCTGAGGTCAGGGGTCATGGACTAAAGCATGACATTTCTACAATAATAATAATATACATAAAAACGATATTAAAATAATATCTGATGGCATTCAATAAACGCGGACATTTCTCGCGTTCTCATTGTGCCTCATATTTGTTTATAATAGTCTTATATCCACAACACCTCATTTGCACTAATTTACCTAAAGCTGACAAATAACACCTATGATATTAACATTGTGCATATGGGGTAAAGCTGCCAGACTTAGTTCATTGCACCTTTTAATTACTCATAGTAACTTATATCTGTTAATAATAGTGTCATATTCTTGTCACTTTACTTAGCGCTGACAATTGGCACTTATGATATTGCATGGCTGTTTATAACTGTGTGCTGTAGGGAGATGTATACATTATTATAACTTCATTACATATACTTATAACTACAGATATAAAGCACTATAGGCGAAGTCAAAACTCATTATGCATCACTATGCACATTTAGCAAAGCAAAGTAGTTATGATGCATCATAACATTAACAAGTGACTAGGCAGATATTGACATATTTATAATGCACTATTCAGATTAAAATTATAATCATTCATAACCAGTTGTCATAATGCATCATGAAGTTGGTTATGACGACTTGTGAATATGTATAGATGGTAATAATGACCATTATAATGCTTTATAGACACCTTATAAAACATTATGAGTGCATTCATAGGGCATTATAAGTACAACCTTCATAGAAAGTGTTACCCCTAAATCTATGCTGAATATATATCTATACTGATGATACACTGATGGTGGAGAGGTTTGTGTGCTTGATTAGAAGAAGAAGAATAATTTTTCTGTGCAGGACAGGAGAGAATTGTGACATGGCATCACATGTAGCTGTGTTTCACATTTGTCAATGGGAAAATAAGAAAGAACGGACTTACTTCCTGTTCGGTGTCAAAATCTCTGACATTTTAGACAATACAATTTAGATTTTCATGTTTAATAATTGAATTCTTTGATAAAATCTTACCTTTCTCCTTGGTTTCAGATGATAAAGACTTGATTTCAGATTCTCCCTTTGTGCTGTCATCAGTCTTCTCTGAGTGTTCAGCTTCACCAGGTTCATTCAGTTCACTGACCTGAGAAAAAGATCATTTTTATTCAACATTATTTTACATGGTTAGAGTGACTGGAACAAACAGGAAAAGAAAAAAAGAAAGATAAACACACAACACTCAGGATCAATAATTCACAGTGATGAACCAATTCAGGAAAATAAGATGTGGCATAAAATCAAGGTATAAATATGCACAGTAATAATTTCTAGGTCTGAGGACTGGAACTGTTCCAGTGGGAGGCTGACAATCTCATCTAACCTCCAAATATAAATATTTTAACGTTTTAAGAACTGTTGTTTCCTGTAATTATGATCAGTGAAGAAGATAAAAACAATCTTACCTTTTTAGTGATCTCAGGTGCTTTCTGCAGCTCTTCTACAGCAGGATGATGTAAGAAAAAGGAGATTGAACAGAGTCATGTTTTTAAAATGTCATGTCGTAATTCACCGAACGTCTCATTCAACATTATCTTTAGAGGTGGGACGGTTCACAAAATCCATGGTTCGGTTCTGTATATGTTGATTTTTGTGAAACTCAATCATGTCTTGTAAATTCATGTTAAAACTGAAATAATGAGGCTGTTTGACATCTGGTACATCATTGTTACAGTCTGAGGTTAAATGTAGGTGAGATTCTGTTACTGCAAGAGAGGAGACATTGCTCGTTCCAACATGTGTTTCATTTATCTTTAACAAGGAAGCATAGGCTTAGGGTTACATAATGGAATCAAGTACTGATTAATTATCAAGCAATTGTCTCACTGGGATGATGTCTCCGCAGATGATCTGACGTGTTGGTTGTGTTGCCGTTAGCATAAACAACACGTGTTGTACAATGCTTGCACACTGTCGCACTTTGATCAACCACTTTCTTACCCCCGTCATCGCAGGTCACTTTATATGCAAAGTGATCCCACACTGCTGACCTATAAAGTGTAGTCTTCTAACTCTGGCTCTTTCCCACTCGCCACACCCACACAAGTCTCCACAACAACTGACTGGTATCTGTCTATCTACTATCTGCTGCTTCCCTTCGGAGACAGTCGAACCGAACGGTTCCGACAGTTTTCATAAACCATTCCATCCCCAATTATCATAGTTTGTATTTCTTATCAGCTTTAAAATGGAATATTAAAAGTGATTCTACAAAATCAATGTTGTAATTTGTGATTAAAAAAAATTACCTTTTACTTGGCTGCCATTTGTTGCAGTTTCAGTTTCCACTCCTGTGGTCTTTTCTGAGAGCTGAGCTTCAAGAAAATCTGACTGAGAAAAGAAGTTTTAATTACTGTTGACAATCCAATTCTGTTCACCTCATTGTTTAAGTCCGCCTTGATTTTTTTCTCTTTTGCTCATGGTGTTGCTGAGAGAGCACATTTGTGAACAGACAGCAACCTACATGCATAAGGCCTTCACACGATGTCACAAAGGATAAATACGATTTAATTTATGAACAGTTTCCCTTAAGAAATGCAAAGAGGATAGTACTTAACAGAAAGACTTGGGTAAAATTCTTGAGGAGAAGTATGTGACAAAGTTAATACCTTGGTGATGGTTATACTTTCCTCAGTTTTGTTTTTAGAGTATCTTGGGGTACAGCAGAATACACAGCATGGAAACCATGAACAACATGAACAACCTGCAAAAAATAATTGGTCAGCACACTGTCCTTGACCTTTGTGTTTTTTCCATTTCAGTTTACTTTTCTTACCACACTCACATTTAGTTTTAGATTCTCCTTCGCCTCCATCAGCTGTGTTGTCATTGTTCTCTTCCATCTTAGTTGTTCTTCGTCTTTAAATCACAAAAATGCAACAAATCTTCAAACATGGAAATTAATGAAATGACTAAAGGTATTGCATATAACACAAACTGTAAAACACTTTATTCAGGATGAAAAGTTTCAAATAATTTGAACACCTGCCAAAATTTGTTTTGTTTTAGTTTATTTCACAATGTGCCGGTGTCAAAAGTCAAGGATGCAATTTAAAGCATGCTTATGTCAGAGGGTGTGGTATAAAACAATGAGGGTTATATGTTTATTTGTGCAAAGGCACAGAGGAAAGGGATATAAATACAAAACTGACATTTGATGATGAGATGGATGATTTGTTAACCAAATACAAGGCAGCATAAGATTTTAGAAGGAAAGAAAGGGGCTGATGTATTAAAGGTTTCCTCATTCCATGACAAAAAGCCTGTGATGACCCCTAGTGTCATCTTTGGGTAAGTTATGGGAGATCTGGAGCACCTGTGGTGTCCTACCTGTCTCTCTCTGCTCTTCTTCCCAGGCTTTTCACATTCCTGTTTGGTTTTGAGAGGAAACAAGAAGAAGCAAAAGTCCTTATCCTACTTCCTAGGGTGACAGATGATTTATGCTGATGAAAGAAAGAGATAATGCACTAAAAAAATCTCTAAAAACAGGACTTATCCGTGACCGCCAGGCATTTACGCCACCTAGAAACTAAGTAAAAAAAAACTAATTCGTAAAGCTAAAGCAGATTTATTCATATAGTTGGGGCCAGTGGCAAAAAAATTGATATGGGAACAACTAAATAAGCTAACAGGAAGAATCAAAGACACAACACCCAATGACATGCAGCTCCAGGTGAATAACATTCTTATAAACGACCTGGATGTCATTGTTACTAGTACCTAATTTTTTTTTTTTTTTTTTTTTTTTTAATACATTCAGTTGAGGAGTTGACAGTGAATTTTAAATGTCCAGACACTCCACACAGCCCTCTAGATGACACAGATTAAGGGAAATAACTGTTCCTGAGGTCCTAAAAATCATTTCATCTCTGACAAGCTTGAAGGCTAGAGGTGCCTTTTGCCTTGACTGTAACATTATAAAACATCATAGAGAGGTCTTCACACATAAATCCGTCTATAAATCAGGGTAGAGTACCATCAACCTGGAAGACTGCAGTTACACTGCAATACAGGCCGTAAACCACTCCATCCAATGCAGTTCGGATAATATCTTGGAGTGGAGTCTTTGACACAAACCATTTAAAGCACATGTTAAAAAAAAATCATGAACACCATTAAATTCAGTCTATCTAACTTCTATCATATACAACATTTTCTTACAGCTAAACAGCTGAAGTTTGTATGCCGTGATGTGTTCGCACATAAAATACTGTTTTACAACCTGGACACACGCAAATGAAAGTACAGTAAAACCTAAGTAACCTAACCTAACCTCAAGTCTCTCTTCAAGAAGGCAGATAAAAACTTAGACTGGAAGGCTTCACTTTCGTTATTGCAATGTCAACACTGGTTAAAAATTAATCAGACACGTACTCACATGGCCTAAAAACCTCTCTGGGCTCTTGGACCGTGTCTGTATAAATACTGTCCGTCTGTCTGTGTCCTTTTTAATTTGTGTCTGTTTCTGTAATTGTCTGTTGTGTGACTGTTGTTTTAAAGTTTTCTTCATCTGTGTTGTGTAGCTGCCTCAAGACTAATTATCAAGACAGGATTTTTCTGTATTTGTTTTTAAATTGCATAGTACTACTTTCTTTGATTTCCCTGTTCAAACCATTCCACAGAGTTACTCCACAAACCAATATGCACATGATTTTAATAAATGTGCACACTCCTTTAAAACAAACAAACAGAAGAACATCAGTAGGTTAGACAATCAAGTTCATTACGATTGACCGAGGAAATGAAATCCTAAAATAAAGTATTACTTTTGTCTTTGTTGTCTTTGCTTGCAGTTGATGCAGACTTTGTTTCAGTCACCCCTCTTGTTGTGTCCTTTGTCTCTGAGTGCTGAGCTTCATCATTCATTGAATCAAGCTGAAAAAGAAAAAGAAAAAAGATATAGAAATAAATGTGTGCTCTCACTGGTTTGACAAGTTTAAATGTAACATGCCAGAGAAGAAAAGACAAGTAAAATAAATACAATAGATAATAATGACTTATAGTTGTTGTGATGGCTTCACTCACTAGTGATGGGAACCATCGTTCTTTTTACTGTACCGATTCACTCGAATCAGTTCATTAAAATGATTCGTTCAATTGATTCGTTCATCGAGTCAGTCAGTAACCAGTCACTAATAATAAAAAAAATGTTTAAAAATGATGCGTGCCCCACCCACACCCCCACCATTAAAGTCGTAACGGTGATTAGAAGTAAAACGCAGGCAATGCAAATTATAAATGTAAAACTATGTGTGTTTTAATTGTGGATATTAAACAAATTATAAACGTAAAACAATGTGTGTTCCGTTCCTCAAAGTCGTTTGGTCCAGAAAAGCGGGCGGGGTTTCCGGCATCTCAGACTCTGTGTCGGCACCAATGGTCGGCAATGACACAGAGACTGACTCGCCACCTGCAGTGAACTGGTTCACTCGGAGAACGAATCAGTTAGTGATCTGTTCACGTACTGACTCGAGTCAGTGATGCAACACGAATCAGTAGATCAGTAGCATTCACTGACTGGATCCCTCTCCTCAATCACTGACTATATTCCTCCATTTGCTGCAATATAGGCTTAAGACTAACACTAAGAGATGCGTTTACAGCCTTTCAAATAAACAAAGTACAGCCTTTGTGACTGTCTATGCTTTATTCCACTGAAGTTATTACAAAAATTATGAAAGTGGAAAATAAATATAAAGTCAAATAATAAACAAGCACTATTGTATATTTTAACATATTAACACATTTTAACGATCAAAAATTTAATGAAACAGGCCTCGTTCAGTTTAGTGCAAAAAACAAATATATCAATTACAAGAAAATGCCATAAAAAAATCAAAGATATGGAACCTGCATTAAAAATATAAGAGGACAACATAAACTTAAATAGGCTTAAATATGCAATAAAAAAGAAAAATAGCGTAAAAATATAAAAACCAAACAAATATCTAAATTACTTTCTAAACAAAAAACTAAACAAACACGACAAATGTCAAACAAAGGAATGATGTGGAGTGATTCTAGTGAAAAATGCAAATAATGGTTTTATGTCTATTTTCAGTGTGTCTGACCATGGGCATTATAAATAAATGGGATGTTATATTTAAAAGATGAACCTGAAAGATGATAAAAAATCTGAAAGTAGTTCAAAAACTCAAATAACACGCTGAACAATCAAAACAAACATAAAGGGAAGAAAGATTAATAAACACACAATAGGTCTTTTTCATATCAAACATTTCGACTTACCGACTCAGCTCTACCTGCTCTGTGAAGACGTGGCTGCCTTATCTGAAATCTCCTCATTCACCCTCAAGCATATATAGAGCTCAGTGTCCCATTGTGTCAGCCTTTCACAAACCCCTCCCATGCTCTGCATGAATCAGCAATGGGAAATGGAAAGTGAAAGCAGGCGAGCTGTTTCCTTTTGAGGCCTCAAGACTTACGGGAAAACACATGACTATATACAGTGGGGGAAATAAGTATTTGATCCCCTGCTGAATTTGTAAGTTTGCCCACTTCCATAGAAATGATCAGACTCTGGTTTTTATGGTTGTTTACTGGTTATGGGTATAGACAGAATATCAATCGAAAATGCATAAAAAAAACACACAATCTAAAAGTTATAAATTGTTATGTATTTTATTAAGGGAAATAAGTATTTGATCCCCAACAATTCACTTAGAATTCAGGCTCCTACAGATTGGCTGGTGCGCATGTGGCACACAGCTATGCTCAGTCAACTAATTACCAATACTCCTGATCTTAACTCGTCATGTATATAAAGCACACCTGCTCTAAGAATCAGTTTCTTACATTCCAACTTCTACAGCACCATGGGCAAGACCAAAGAGCTGTCAAAAGATGTCAGGGACAAGATTGTAGACCTGCACAAGGCTGGTATAGGTTACAAAACCATCAGCAAAAGGCTTGGTGAGAAGGTGACAACTATTGGTGCCATTATTCGCAAGTGGAAGACCCATAAAAGGACCATCAACTGTCCTCGGTCTGGAGCTCCCCGCAAAATCTCGCCTCATGGAGTGAGGATGATGATGAGAAAGGTGAGGGAGCAGCCTAAAACAACACGGCAGGAGCTTGTTAATGATCTGGAAGCAGTTGGGACCTCCGTCACCAAGAAAACAGTTGGCAACACACTGCGCCGTTATGGATTGAACTCTTGCAGTGCCCGCAAGGTCCCCCTGCTCAAGAAGGCACATGTACAGGCCCGCCTTAAGTTTGCCAGTGAACATCTAAATGACTCAGAGAAGGCTTGGGAGAAAGTGCTGTGGTCTGACGAAACCAAAGTTGAGCTATTTGGCATTAACTCGACCCGCCGTGTTTGGAGGATGAAAAAATGTGAGTATGACCCAAAGAACACCATACACACGGTTAAGCATGGAGGTGGAAACATCATGTTTTGGGGCTGTTTTTCAGCAAAGGGTACAGGGCAACTTCACCGCATTATGGGGCCAATGAATGCAGCCATGTAATGTAACATCTTGGACAAAAACCTTCTTTCCTCAGCAAGAACACTGAAGATGCCTCGTGGGTGGGTTTTCCAACATGACAATGACCCAAAACATACTGCCAGGACAACAAAGGAGTGGCTCAAGAAGAAGCATATTAAGGTCATGGAGTGGCCTAGTCAGTCTCCAGACCTTAACCCGATCGAAAACCTGTGGAGGGAGCTGAAGCTCCGAGTTTCCAAGAGGCAGCCAAGAAACTTGAAGGATTTAGAGACTGTCTGTAAAGATGAATGGGCCAAAATCCCTCCTGCGCTGTGTGCAAACCTGGTGACCAACTACAAGAAACGTCTCATCGCTGTGCTTGCCAACAAAGGTTTCTCTACAAAGTACTGACTTGTGTTGTGCTTGGGGATCAAATACTTATTTCCCTTAATAAAATACATAACAATTTATAACTTTTAGATTATGTGTTTTTTATGCATTTTCGACTGATATTCTGTCTATACCCATAACCAGTAAACAACCATAAAAACCAGAGTCTGATCATTTCTATGGAAGTGGGCAAACTTACAAATTCAGCAGGGGATCAAATACTTATTTCCCCCACTGTATATTGAGTGAGCGAGGACTAACTCACCCTGCAGCTTGTGTCCTGGCTGTCCAGAAAATAAAACTGGCAAAGACTTGCAAAGTTTCTGTATTTGACAAACCCTGTGATAAGTAGGTTTTTCCACAACAGCCAAAGTTTTTTTTTGCAATTTTATATTTGGATAAACTTTGTTTTTGCGAATAGTTTAAAGACAGAGGCATCAAGTTTGGAGATGAAACAACACTGCATTCCAGCATCAGAACCTCATCCCTTCATGAAACATGGGGGCGCTAATGTCCTGGTTTGGGCCTGTTCTGCTGCATCTGCTCATCATTGATGGACCAATGAACTCTGAATTATACCAGTGAACTCTAAAATAAAATATCAGGGCATGTGTCCATGAGCTGAATGTGAAGAGAAACTGGGTCATGCAGCAAGACAACGAGCCCAAGAACTAAATAAGAACAAGATGAATGTTTAGGAACGGGCAAGTCAAATTCCTGACCTTAATGCAAATACACATATTCATAAGTATCACATCTAACTCTTTTATCTTTGCTTTCAGTTGATGCAGACTTTGTTTCAGTCACCCCTCTCGTTGTGTCTCTGAGTGCTGAGCTTCATCATTCATTCGATCAGGCTGAGAAAAAGAGTGATTTGTTTTTAGCACAATTCATACAACACTGTTATTTAGAGAACCATTCTTACTTCATGAAAAAATATTTTCATAGTCACTTGTTTCATAATCATGTCATATTTTATGTCTATATTTAATGTGCCTAAGCCCTGCAATAGGCTGGCGACTTGTCCAGGGTCTACCCCGCCCCCGCCTCTCGCCCGATGCCAGCTGGGATAGGCTCCAGCAGCCCCCGCACCCTAGTGCAGGAAGATTTAATGTGCTTGAACATGGTAAATATAAATATTTTTAAATGGCATAAATAAATGGGACAATGGGGTGTTACATCTCAGTTTAAAAGAGGTTTAGCAGGAGGAAGTCTACAAACATGAGATGAGATTTACTGTCCATATCTTCTATTTAATGTTTCCTGTGAGTCCCTTGCCTCAGTGGCGTAGTGTTGCTTCAACTTCTTCAAGACAGGCAGAATCTGCCCACTGGCTGCACCTTACTGGCTTGAGACACAGGGAGTCGACGTGTAGAGCATGCGCATCAGATGGACAAACTCCTGAACTTTCTCCATCAGTCTAAAACAGCAAACAATTAAAAATAAACACACAGATCCTCTTGCAGTCTTATAATCCACAATTTTAAAAGAAGGCCTATTTTAATAGTATTTTATTATTTTAATAGTATTAGTAATATTATGAGATACAGAGAATTCCACCTCGTTTTAACATCAGTGATCAGTGCGTGCCGGGGCCTAAGTCTGAAAAACAAATTCAGATGGACATGATCTGCATAAGCATATACAGCATATAACCATAAGCCATTGTGACTTAATTTGTTGCATATCACTAAACGTTATGCATATGCATATACTTACTCAGGAGTTGCTGTTTTTCTTTGAGGACAATTTTAGCCATAGTGAACTTCCTCATCCTTCCTCATCCACTTCACCACAGCAGGTGTCATTGGTGCCCAATTGGTGACAGCGTTGCACTGGTGGATCTTCTGGGCAGCAATATTTAGGGTGTAGTGTGTTTTTAAGTAGCTTGGATCACAAGCTGATCATTACAAAATGCGCATGCTGCTTACAGCATGTTAGAGGTATTCACACCTTTGCATGATATCACTGTCTTGCACTGATTGCATATGGCAGCATTTTCATTGCATGTCGTGAAGTACAGCCAGACTTTCGAGCGCTTCTTCCTTTCCATGTTGCTGCTCTGTTTGTCCGGCAGAGTATGACGTAAATGTGCCATTAAGAATAATTAAGAGAATTGATAATGTTTGAGGTGTACAATTTCCGATGGAATCGATTAGTTGGAACCGGCACTGAGTCAGAAAGTGAGTTTCTAAAAGTAGAATGGGAGGTAGAGCCTTCAGTTATCAGGCTCCTCTCCTATGGAACCAGCTCCCAGTTTGGGTTCAGGAGGCAGACACAGTCTCTATGTTTGAGGTCAGGCTTAAGACTTTCCTTTTTGACAAAGCTTATAGCTAGAGCTGGACTTAACCATCCCTTAGTTATGCTGCTATAGGCCTAGGCTGCAGGGGGACGATGCACTGAGGACATGTCCTCTCCTCTCTCCTCTCTGGCTCCTGTTCTCTATTATCTTATAATTTATTTTCTATCTCTTATAATTTACTAACCACTGTGTCTCACTCTCTCCCCTCCATCTTCTTGTGAGGGTCTCTGGTCTGCAGTGCTGAATATCTGACCTGTGGAGCTCCATAAACTACATCTGCATCTACATCTGTGAGGAGGAGGTCTTATCTGGATCTGGTACTTTATGCACATAAGTTTCTTTTTTTCATGTCATGCGAATGGTTCTGTGAAATGTAGAAACTGAATATTTTCTACAAAAACAAAATGTATAATAAAAAAAATATAGGGGGTACAGGGGATTTTCCCCTGCAGAATTTGTTTGAGCATCATAAATTTAAAAGGAGCAATCTGGTGCGATTTGAGAGACAAATCAAGAAGCTTTAGACAATTTATCAATTATCACTATCAATACTATGGATTGGATTATACTCACAGTATAATATATACTCACTGAGTCCATTTTGTCAAATGTGTGTTTTATTAAGTTTACTAAGAACAAGTTGGTACTGAACTCTGACTCTTTGCCTTTTTTGTTCAAGTAACATGATACCTCTGAATAATATTAATAAATCATTTTGGAGTAACAGGTGAAAATCAGGTACCCTGGAAGTGATGAAACCACTTTAACCTCACACAATAAATTGGTGTTACAGTAACATAAGAATCATGTTGAATCAACAGGATTCTTTTAAACAGTCTTAATGTAACTGAAATATTTTGGTTTGATAAATAATAATTGAGGAGGAAAAGAGAAAATGATGTTAGCTGAACACAATATGATTGTGTGAGACGTATGAACACATTAAAATGAAGTAAATCCAAAGGATCTTTTTTTTTCAGTTAGAGTAACATAATATCATTGAATAATAACTGTCTTGTCCTTTTTTCTATCAATAAACCATTGTGCCTGGTTACAGGGTTGTATGACTCACACGTTTGAATTATCCAAAAATAAAGCTTGAGTCACTCGTTTTCTCTTTTTCTGTTTATTTAAAATCAAAACGAACAACAAAAATGCTTTTAAACTAAACATAAACAAAACACTGAACACGCCTCTTCCTCCTTCCACAGCTGCTACAAATCTGAATTAAATCAGAACAGCTAAACACATAAACATAGATAAATCAAATGATCACTCTCATACCCCAAACCATAACTTAGACGTCCCATATCGAATACAGGAAATCATCTAAATTATAAAATAATTAAACACAAAAAATTGCCTCCAACAACTGCCATTAAGAAATCAATTTGGAGTAATGGTTGAAGATCAGGTACCCTGGAGGTGATGAAAGCACTTTAACCTCACATAATAAATTGGTGTTAACAGTAACTTAAAAAATGTGTTGAATCAACATGTTTGACATCTTTCAAACAATTTTAATGTAATTGAAATACTTTGGTTGGACAAGCAATAATTTAGTGAGGGAGGAAAGAGAAACTTATGTCAGTTGAACACAATACGATTAATGTACACATTAAAATGAAATAAATCCAAAGGATCTTTTTTTTCACTCATAACATTATTTGTGTTAGTGGCCTTAATGAATGATTCACTATATTATTAAAGTTTTTATACATTTTAATTTAAATTCATTCCAAACTAAGCAAGATTATAATAAAGAACAAGAAAAACTAAAACGTTAATATAACACAGTTAAAATATTCCTGAAACTATTAAACATCTCTTAAATGTTAAAAGCTGTAAATGGCATAAAGACACTGTGGTGTATAATAGAATACTCAGAAAAAAAGAAGTCAAATGTTTAAAGTTGCTGAATCGTCTTTAACCCTGAGAATTTGTCAGGAACACAAACAAACCTGGTGTTTTAGAAGATATGAACTAGTTATATTGTTTTATTATTGGAGCACGAAAGGTCAAAATTACAAGTGATTTGTGTTGGATTATGTTTTCTACAGATATTGTGTAACTTTCATTGTTTGCATTTAGATTATAGATTGTTTGCAAGATTATTACATATAAAAACCAAAATGTGTAAAACGAGGTTAATAAAACGGTTAACAAATACATGAAAAAACAATGTTTAAAACAAACATAAAAATTTAAAAGAAAGAAAGAATTTTAGGTTGATTTGATTTCGAACTACTTAACAAAACTGAAACTGAAAAATAAATGTAATTTTCATTCAATCAAATTTCAATTTTGACAATGATGTCTAGACAAAAAAAAAAAACAAAAAAAAAACTACTAAATCCAAATATTTAGATTTAATCAAATATAATAACACATTTAACATTTAACAACTTTACTGAAAAACATATTGTTTTATTTCCATAAATTGTAGCTGAACAACTTTGACACAGTGGTCTGATGTTGGCATCGTATATTTGTGTGTTACTCTCCTGATCAGTTTTCTTTTCACTGAGGCAAACAGGTTTCTGGAGCCTAATCTAATCACCTACAGTATTTGATGATTTGTTGACTGTCCACATTTAGGACATTTTATTTGCACGTCATTTTAGAAGATTTTACTTTGTGAAAAATCACGGGAAAACAATTGTTAGGACTTTCAGTAGAGTTGTAATTGTGTAGTTTCACTCACAGTTTGAACATTTCATCCAGACTCTGAATTGCCTCTTCTTTTGTGTGTGTTCTCCACTCGCTGGGAATTTCACCTATGTCCTTGAATTTTAACTTATAGTAGTCTTCCAGGTCTTTTTGAAATCGACACACAAACCATGTCCAGTATTTCAACTTTGACTCATCAGGGGTGATTCTCCAGTTAGCAAACCTTGGTCCAGCAGTTCTATACTGTTTGTAAGGAATGGTGTTTTCAGTTTCATTGGGGTAAAATCTCATATCACTTGCAACATTTGTTGTGCAGAAATCAACATCCATTATGTCTGTGTGTCTGTAGTGTACACCATTGACTGCAGATGATCGGTGAAAAGGGACACTGTGGTCCTCAGGACTGTGGTCTTCCAGGGTGTTGGTGCAAACAGCTGCACAGAATGGACACTTCACCCAGCAGCACTTACACAGCTGATCAATGAGGATTTGATCAGGTCTCAGCCTGAATTCCTTCATCTTATCCAGGGAGAGGTGGTTCATCTCCTCAATGATGTTAACCAGACCTTTCTCTATCTCTTCTTTAAGAAAGTCAAAGTTGTTTATGTCACTGAAGTTTTGACAACAAATGGTATCAAGTGGCAGCTCATCCTTGAGGTAAGAGGAAAATTCCTTCACCCACATCTCTGTGCCTCCTCCCTGGGTTTTGACTTTTGTTGTTGCTTCAAATAAAGCTTTTCTCACAAGCTGACTGATGTCATGAACGTTTTTCTTCAGTATATTCTGAGCTTTACCACTGTGTTCTCTGAAGATGTATTTCTTGACTTCTTCTTTTATAAAAGCCTCTACTTGCCTCCTTGGATGTCGGATGTAGTTGATGAAATCATCAAACTTTTCTTTCTCTGCAAGTGATTTCAGCACATGTTTCTCCAAGTCCAACCTGTTCCCATTGAATGCTGGGAAACTGCACTTCATCTCTCCAGCGAGAGCAATGGCGGTCTTGTTACAAACAGCCTCAACAGTGGAAACCTTCAGTTTGTCACAGATCATTTCTCCAAACACAACAGCAGATGAGTTTCCTTTGCAGAAGCTTCTGAAAACATTGTAATATTGTGGTTTATTGTTGTTCAGGTAAGTGAGGGCGTAATTGTTCTTTTTAAATGTTTGGTGAGAATCTAAAAGCCATCTCCCCAACATTTCAAAAACATACAACAAGATGTCAACTGTAAACTCCTTCTTGAATGAATATTTCTTCTCTGATTCAAATTCTGTCAGTTTTTCTTTAACATTTTTGGCCACTTCTTGTAGGTAAGTTGGGCTGTAGCCTTTTGTTGCTACAGGCTTGGTCTTAATTGCGTCGCAGGACTGTTGGTAAGTGTTGTTGATGAAGGTTCTGATCAATTCCTGTTCTTCATGAGGAAAAGCACCTTTCAATTTACTTTGTCCAGCATTTTGTTCTTTTTTTGAGCCAAATCCAAAAAAATGTTGAGCCAAGTCTAAACCAGCTTTTAATGCTGCTGAAAATAAATTGTTTCCTTTTCTGGTTGTGTTTGTTTTGGTTTCTTTCTCAACTCCCTCAGATTGTTGGATTTCGTTACAGTGTTCCTTGTACTTCTTGTAGGTTATATAAGAACAGTAATTCCCAACTTTTGATACATTTTTGTATCTTCCACTGGTGTTGGATTCCTCTATGAGAGACCACTCAATCCCCAGCTCTTGAAGGATGAATATTTTGTCGTCTTCCAAGTTTATGTCCTTAATGGGTTTTATATCTTCAGTTAATTCACTGACCCAGTCAGTCCAAACAGAGTTGAACTGCTTTTGAAGCTCCTCTTCATCCTTTGCCTTGTCTTTTAACTGCTGAGCGAGCTCTTTGCTCTTTTGTAGCAGTTTGTTCTCAAACTCTGGCTTCTTATCATCAAGCTTTTTACAAGCTTTCTTTTGCTGGATAACTTCATCCAGTTTCCTTTTCACTTCTTTCAACTGTTCCTCATGAAACTCCTTCATTTTGATTTCAAATCGGCCTTGCCACTGAACCAACATGTCTTTGTCTCTGTTGTCCTCAAAGTGTGAACTCATGTCTTTCTTGATTTTTTCATATGTTTTGCTCATTTCTTTCAGAAGGTAAGTACGGTCAACCTTTTCAAGTTTTCCATTTTCAATCCTGGTGTAAAGTTGGTTTTCAATGGTCAGCATGCTGCTCCTAAGGTCCCAAGTCCAGTTCCCATATTGGACCTCAAGCTTTCTGTATGCTGCAATTTCAAGTGTGTTTTTGAAGCTGAAAACAAACTGTTCGTTCATCAGGGCATTCCACAGGTCTTGAATTTTGCTTTTAAAATGTGAGAGAGTGATTCCAGCAGACTGTGAAGCCTTAGTGAGGATCATCCTCTTCAGTTCTTGGACACTCTCACTGTAACCAGGATTTGGGGGAGCCATCGGTGGACTTCCTTCCCATAGCTGGGCAAAGTATTTCACATCTTGTTGCACATCAAATGCAATGATGTCACTGAAGCACTCAGCATCACACACCTCCTCTTTGGCAGCTTGCTGAGCCATCTGGTCCAGTTTTTCTTGCAGGCGTCTCTTTCCATCCATGTTTTTCTCTGTAGCTCCAATGTCTGTAACATTCTGATGAACAAACACACAACTTGGAGAAAGCTTAACTTTCTTCATCCTCATGAAAGCCTGGACAACAATCTGCAGGACATCTTGCATCTCAGCTACATTCTCACCAAAGATATTGATCAGTGTCATGTTTCCCAGGCCAACAACAAATGTGGCCAGTGCGTTGTCGTGGTGAAGAGTGGAGTTACCTGCCAATTCAAGAGCACGTAGTCCTTCAGTGTCCACTACGAGAACATAGTCAAACTTGCAATCTTTCTGTATGTCCTCTGACACTTTGACCAGTTGCATGAAAGCACCCTTGGTGCACCTACCAGCACTAACTGCAAACTGCAATCCAAACATGGCATTCAGCATTGTTGATTTTCCACTGCTTTGTACGCCCAGAACCGAAAGCACAAAAACTCTCTGGTCGCCCAGTTTCTTGATGACTTCTTCTAAAACACTAGAGATCCATGTCAAAGGCACATGACCTGCATCTCCATCCATCAGCTCCATAGGGCGTCCTGATATCATCAGATCTGCAGCCAGTGTAGGGTATTTGGACCAGTTGGTCTGCCCACTGTTTGGTTGTTTCTTCAGAGCTTGATGAGCTTCATAGATCTGTCCCATTTCTCTAAAGATATGCTCCAAACCAAAAGTTGCTGACTGCAGTTTTTTTGATATTTTTTCAAGCTCATCTTGTTTACTTTCTAACAGTTGAGATTTGGGGTGTTTCTTCTTCAGAACCAAGACCTCAGACCATTTTTCATCATAGCTTTGGAGAATTGAAGACAGGTCATCTGTGCAGAGGGCATCTATTAAGATCTGCATCCATTTCAGGAAGTACTCTTTCTCCTGGGACAACAAAGAAATGAGGGTTTCAGTGAATGACTTCATCAGTTCACTACAGGAAGCAGAGCATTGATCTTTTCGGACTTTCATCAGCTGCTGATTTTTCTGACTTTTTTCCCTCTCTACATTTCCTTTGAGATGATACAGTTCTTTTTTTATTCTCGACCACTGGTGCCACAGCTGGCCTTGGCAGGGGAGAAATGTATCTTTGATCCTTGAAATGTTCATTCCTTGAATCAAATTAAATATTTCTGTTGCTGCCTTTTTCCCTTTTTTACACACTGGGTCATCTTCATCCACTCTGATTCCAGAGACATTAGCCATAGATTTGAGCTGGAAGGAGGTTTGTGATCCAGACAAAATCTTTCCAATAATTCCCTTCAGGCTTTCAGAAACATCTGACTGGCTTCTGTCTTTCAGACCCATTTTGTACTTTCCTGGTTTCATCTGAACTGCATCACAATCATCAGCAGCAGTAAGAATAATGAGAGGCTTCTCAGACTTGTAAAGATCTGAGATGACTGTTGCTTGACTTCTGTGACTTTTTTCCAGAGTTGGTACAAGAACTACATTGACCGAAGACATTTCAGTCAGTATTTTAGTTTGTTTTTCAATCATCAGAGCATCACCATGAAGATTACAGAAGGCAATGCAGTCAGTGAAGGAATCATTGGGTTTTCCAGCAGGGCAGTACCAGGCAATCTCTACCACACCGTCCATCAGATGACGAGATTTGGTGCTGCCTGGACAGTTTCTGTGGAAGAAGGTGTTGTGACGGTCGTTGATCAAAGAGTTCATGAGCTGTGATTTCGACTCAGATACTGAACCCAGGCGGAAAAATGACACCATGTGTGTCTCAGCGTTGCAGATGGGCATACTCTTCATGGTGACAAGTTTTGAATCGTCTTTGACTTGAGTTGTCTTCCATGTCTTTATTATTTGCCTAAATGTCCACAGAGGACATTCAATTGTTGCGGTGTCTGGGTTAGGGACAAGGAAAGGCAAGGCGTACTGACACTGTGATAACTTTGTAATCATGTTCTGCTTAAGGAAGCTGTCTGAACAGTGAAATACTGCCATTTGAACATCCATTGGATGCACGTTGGTTTGTTTTGATTGATCAACATCTACAGTTGTGTTATAAAGAGCATCTAAGTCATTGTCATCTGATTCAAGTACAAGAACAGACTGTCTCACAGGAATGTATCTGGCTTTATAGTCCAACATCATTAACCTCTGAAGAAACATATTAGCTAGATCTTTCTCAGATATGTCCTGGCTCTGTTTGACAGTTGGACCTATTTGAAGAAGGTCTTCAGGTGACAACTTTTGTTGATCTTGAAGGTCAAGTCTTCTGAACAGTGTTTCCATTTCATGTTTCATTCTATTGTTCTTTTCTGCAGAACAACAACAATTTACCAGATTACCACAAGGAAAGGTATAGAAAATATGTTAAGTAACAGTCATCAAAATGATGACACACACACACATATATATATATATCTTAGAGCTAAAATCAAGTGATCACTATGTGTTGACAGGCTTAGTTTGTTAAAACATTTTAATAAAACAATTTTATATTTTTTGATATCTTCAGTACCATGAAGTAGAAATAGTTCAAATGGATAAAAACTAATGAACATGTGCACTTCTGTCTTTGTCTATTATTGGAATTACTCTGTCATAATTATTTGTATTCTCAGTTGTATTCTTATTTGATTAGGTTAAACGTTATTGTAAAATCACTGATTAAAATGTTACCTTTTTTCTCAGTTTCAGATGAAACCTTGATTTCAGCCTCACTTCTTATGTTGTCATCAGTCTTCTCTGAGTGTTCAGCTCCACCTTGTTCAGTCAGTACATTACCCTAAGAAAAAGATCATTTTGGGCCAGTTTTATTAACGATGACTAAAACAAGAAAAAACTGTACTTGAGCACCATTCCTGTATTTCTAGCTTTGAATACTTTACCTTGATTTCAACTGAATGTTTCACCTCTCCAACTGCTGGATAATTTAAAAATAAGCAGATAGCATGAAGTCAGCATCAGTCTATTTTTATAACATATTATACAGACACGCACATATATATATTTACACATGCAGATGGGTGAGCTAACAAATGCATAACACTGGTTCAGGACCCCTTATTCACCCTTTAATGACCCAGATCAAAGTAAATTTTCAACTTCTCAAAATTATTGAATTAAAAAGTTGAGCAGTTTGTACCTGACACAGCAGAATATGACTGAATACTGTGTATCCCAGTATTAAAACAAACACAAAAAACAAATGTAATGATGAACCAAAACGATGATGGAGATGGAAGTATTTACTTTTACACTCAATTAGCTGGATTTTAATTTAACCAGAACACTTCACTTCAGTAACTTCGGCCTTTTTTAACAGACTCAACAGAGCTTTCGTGCACCAAATAAAAAGTCGAACTACTGACAAATATTAACAAAAAAGTAAAAACGAAAAACTTTCCACTTTCACATCGTCAATACGGGGTCGACCCAGGCAGCAGTAGGACAAAGGCTTGACTTCCCTGATTTAACGGGATTCTGTCAATGTTTGGAAAACCAAGTCTGTTAAAGACGGAGATGTGCCGACTACACACAAGTCATACAGTTTGGAGGAAAAATACTCCACATTTGTCGGCTTGTGATGGTCAAGTTAAATGTTTTCTGGTCCAATCTCAATGGAATTAGTATCACCAATTAACACAAGTGTGAGCTCAGGCTCCACTGAAAACAAATATAAGAACATCAGTAGATTAGACAATCAAGTTCATTACAATTGATTGAGGAAATTAAATTCTAAAATGCAATCTATAAAGTCCGTCTTATAATCAGAGTTTCTGTTTAAAATATTACTTTTGTCTTTGCTTTCAGTTGATGCAGACTTTGTTTCCTCTCCTGTGGTTGTGCCCTTCGTCTCTGAGTGCTGAGCTTCATCATTCATTGGATCAGGCTGAGAAAAAGAGTGATTTATTTTTATCACAATTCATTCCACAGAAATAGACTTGTTCTCTTACTGGTATGACAATTGTGAGTTTTGAGTGTTTTTCTGGTAACAAGCCAGAGAAGAAAAGAAACACAAGTAAAGTAAATGCATTAGATTATAATGACTAACATAGTTGTAAAACATTTACCGTGGTGTCGGCTGTACTCTCCTCCAACTGGTCTGTGGAGACATGCAGTAGAAAAGATGAATTTATGATCAGCCTACAACACTGATATTTATAGAACCATTCTTACTTCATGAAAAAATATTTTCACATTTTTAATTTACCTTTTTTATCAATCTCACATTTGGTTTCTGACTCTCCTCCTCCTCCTGCTATGTTGTCATTACTCACTTCCATCTGCTTTTCATCTATAAATTATTCACGAAAAATGCAAATAAACCTCAAAACTGCGAATGCAGACCATTCATAAGTATCACATCTAACACTTCTCATATAATAACAGATTTGAGGTAGAAGATAAAAAGTAAAAACTATTTTAAAAGCTGCCGATTTCTGTTCATCCTGTTTTATTCAGCATGACCAGAGAGGGCGCCACAAACACTTGAAACACGAAGACTGTATTAGGGAAATTTGGCAGAAAATGCAAATGATTCATTTTGTTTCATGTCTATATTTAATGCGCCTGTGCATGGGAAATATATATATTTTTAAATGACATGTATTAATGGGGTGATATGTTTTTGTGTAAAAGAGGGTTAGCAGGAGGAAGTCTACAAACATGAGATGAGATTTACTTGAACTGAAAATAGAAATATACAAATCCAAAAAAAGTACAAAAATAGAGAGAGAGAGAGACTGACTGGTTAATAATTTACAAATAATTGCATAAAGGAAGCGTTTAACAACTAGAGACCATGAAGTAGAAATAGTTCAAATTGATAAAAAAGTATTGAACATGTACACCTCTATCTTTGTCTATTATTGGAATTACTCCGTCATAATTAGTTGTATTCTTTTATTTATTTATTCATTTGATTAGGTTATAAGTTATTGTAAAATCATTCATTAAAATGTTACCTTCTTCCTCAGTTTCAGATGAACCCTTCTTTTCAGCCTCACTTCTTATGTTGCCATCAGTCTTCTCTGAGTGTTCAGCTCCACCAGGTTCACTCAGTACATTACCCTAAGAAAAAGATCATTTTGGGCCAGTTTTATTAACAATGACTAAAACAAGAAAAAACTGTACTTGAGCACCATTCCTGTATTTCTACCTTTGAATACTTTACCTTGATTTCAACTGAATGTTTCACCTCTCCAACTGCTGGATAATTTAAAAATAAGCAGATAGCATGAAGTCAGCATCAGTCTATGTTTATAACATATTATACAGACACGCACATATATATTTACACATGCAGATGGGTGAGCTAACAAATGCATAACACTGGTTCAGGAACCCTTATTCACCCCTTAATGGCCCAGATCAAAGTAAATTTTCAACTTCTCAAAATTACTGAATTAAAAAGTTAAGCAGTTTGTACCTGAGACAGCAGAATATGACTGAATACTGTGTATCCCAGTATTAAAACAAACACAAAAAACAAATGTAATGATAAACCAAAACGATGCTGGAGATGGAAGTATTTACTTTTACACTCAATTAGCTGGATTTTAATTTAACCAGAACACTTCACTTCAATAACTTCAGCCTTTTTTAACAGACTCAACAGAGCTTTCATGCACCAAATAAAAAGTCGAACTACTGAGAAATATTAACAAAAAAGTAAAAATGAAAAACTTTCCCTTTCACATCGTCAATACGGGGTCGACCCAGGCAGCAGTAGGACAAAGGCTTGACTTCCCTGATTTAACGGGATTCTGTCAATGTTTGGAAAACCAAGTCTGTTAAAGACGGAGATGTGCCGACCACACAAATCATACAGTTTGGAGGAAAAATGCTCCACATTTGTCGGCTTGTCATGGTCAAGTTAAATGTTTTCTGGTCCAATCTCAATGGAATTAGTATCACCAATTAACACAAGTGTGAGCTCAGGCTCCACTGAAAACAAATATAAGAACATCAGTAGATTAGACAATCAAGTTCATTACAATTGATTTAGGAAATTAAATTCTAAAATTCAATCTATAAAGTCCGTCTTATAATCAGAGCTTCTGTTTAAAATATTACTTTTGTCTTTGCTTTCAGTTGATGCAGACTTTGTTTCCTCTCCTGTGGTTGTGTCCTTCGTCTCTGAGTGCTGAGCTTCATCATTCATTGGATTAGGCTGAGAAAAAGAGTGATTTATTTTTATCACAATTCATTCCACAGAAATAGACTTGTTCTCTTACTGGTATGACAATTGTAAGTTTTGGGTGTTTTTCTGGTAACAAGCCAGAGAAGAAAAGAAACACAAGTAAAGTAAATGCATTAGATTATAATGACTAACATAGTTGTAAAACATTTACCGTGGTGTCGGCTGTACTCTCCTCCAACGGGTCTGTGGAGACATGCAGCAGAAAAGATGAATTTATGATCAGCCTACAACACTGATATTTATAGAACCATTCTTACTTCATGAAAAAATATTTTCACATTTTATTTTACCTTTTTTATCAGTCTCACATTTGGTTTCTGACTCTCCTCCTCCTCCTGCTATGTTGTCATTACTCGCTTCCATCTGCTTTTCATCTATAAATTATTCACGAAAAATGCAAATAAACCTCAAAACTGCAAATGCAGACCATTCATAAGTATCACATCTAACACTTCTCATATAATAATAGATTTTAAGTAGAAGATAAAAAGTAAAAACTGTTTCAAAAGCTGCCGATTTCTGTTTCTATCCTGTTTTATTCAGCATGACCAGAGAGGGCGCCACAAACACTTGAAACATGAAGAGTGTATTAGGGGAAGTTTGGCAGAAAATGCAAATGATTCATTTTGTTTCATGTCTATATTTAATGCGCCTGTGCATGGGAAATATATATATATTTTTAAATGACATGTATTAATGTGGTGATATGTTTTTGTTTAAAAGAGGGTTAGCAGGAGGAAGTCTATAAACATGAGATGAGATTTACTTGACCTGGAAATAGAAATACACAAACCTGAAAGAAGTACAAATATATATATATATAGAGAGAGAGAACTGACTGGTTAATAATTTACAAATAATTGCATAAAGGAAGTGTTTAACAGCTAGAACATGTCTTTTTCATATCAAACTCATTTCTACCTTGTCCAGCCTACTACAAACAGTCTCCTTTTAAAAACAATTTTATATTTTTTTGGTATCTTCAGTACCATGAAGTAGAAATAGTTCAAATGGATAAAAACTAATGAAAATGTGCACTTCTATCTTTGTCTATTATTGGAATTACTCTGTCATAATTAGTTGTATTCTTATAGTTGTATTCTCAGTTGTATTCTCATTTATTTGATTAGGTTAAACGTTATTGTAAAATCACTGATTAAAATGTTACCTTTTTTTCTCAGTTTCAGATGAAACCTTGATTTCAGCCTCACTTCTTATGTTGTCATCAGTCTTCTCTGAGTGTTCAGCTCCACCTTGTTCAGTCAGTACATTACCCTAAGAAAAAGATCATTTTGGGCCAGTTTTATTAACGATGACTAAAACAAGAAAAAACTGTACTTGAGCACCATTCCTGTATTTCTAGCTTTGAATACTTTACCTTGATTTCAACTGAATGTTTCACCTCTCCAACTGCTGGATAATTTAAAAATAAGCAGATAGCATGAAGTCAGCATCAGTCTATTTTTATAACATATTATACAGACACGCACATATATATATTTACACATGCAGATGGGTGAGCTAACAAATGCATAACACTGGTTCAGGACCCCTTATTTACCCTTTAATGACCCAGATCAAAGTAAATTTTCAACTTCTCAAAATTATTGAATTAAAAAGTTGAGCAGTTTGTACCTGACACAGCAGAATATGACTGAATACTGTGTATCCCAGTATTAAAACAAACACAAAAAACAAATGTAATGATGAACCAAAACGATGATGGAGATGGAAGTATTACTTTTACACTCAATTAGCTGGATTTTAATTTAACCAGAACACTTCACTTCAGTAACTTCGGCCTTTTTTTAACAGACTCAACAGAGCTTTCGTGCACCAAATAAAAAGTCGAACTACTGACAAATATTAACAAAAAAGTAAAAACGAAAAACTTTCCACTTTCACATCGTCAATACGGGGTCGACCCAGGCAGCAGTAGGACAAAGGCTTGACTTCCCTGATTTAACGGGATTCTGTCAATGTTTGGAAA
Source organism: Mugil cephalus (assembly GCF_022458985.1). Lineage (NCBI taxonomy): Eukaryota > Metazoa > Chordata > Actinopteri > Mugiliformes > Mugilidae > Mugil > Mugil cephalus. Next base: position 3,944,487 of record NC_061789.1, on the reverse strand, counting down.
ACCAAGTCTGTTAAAGACGGAGATGTGCCGACTACACACAAGTCATACAGTTTGGAGGAAAAATACTCCACATTTGTCGGCTTGTGATGGTCAAGTTAAATGTTTTCTGGTCCAATCTCAATGGAATTAGTATCACCAATTAACACAAGTGTGAGCTCAGGCTCCACTGAAAACAAATATAAGAACATCAGTAGATTAGACAATCAAGTTCATTACAATTGATTGAGGAAATTAAATTCTAAAATGCAATCTATAAAGTCCGTCTTATAATCAGAGTTTCTGTTTAAAATATTACTTTTGTCTTTGCTTTCAGTTGATGCAGACTTTGTTTCCTCTCCTGTGGTTGTGCCCTTCGTCTCTGAGTGCTGAGCTTCATCATTCATTGGATCAGGCTGAGAAAAAGAGTGATTTATTTTTATCACAATTCATTCCACAGAAATAGACTTGTTCTCTTACTGGTATGACAATTGTGAGTTTTGAGTGTTTTTCTGGTAACAAGCCAGAGAAGAAAAGAAACACAAGTAAAGTAAATGCATTAGATTATAATGACTAACATAGTTGTAAAACATTTACCGTGGTGTCGGCTGTACTCTCCTCCAACTGGTCTGTGGAGACATGCAGTAGAAAAGATGAATTTATGATCAGCCTACAACACTGATATTTATAGAACCATTCTTACTTCATGAAAAAATATTTTCACATTTTTAATTTACCTTTTTTATCAATCTCACATTTGGTTTCTGACTCTCCTCCTCCTCCTGCTATGTTGTCATTACTCACTTCCATCTGCTTTTCATCTATAAATTATTCACGAAAAATGCAAATAAACCTCAAAACTGCGAATGCAGACCATTCATAAGTATCACATCTAACACTTCTCATATAATAACAGATTTGAGGTAGAAGATAAAAAGTAAAAACTATTTTAAAAGCTGCCGATTTCTGTTCATCCTGTTTTATTCAGCATGACCAGAGAGGGCGCCACAAACACTTGAAACACGAAGACTGTATTAGGGAAATTTGGCAGAAAATGCAAATGATTCATTTTGTTTCATGTCTATATTTAATGCGCCTGTGCATGGGAAATATATATATATTTTTAAATGACATGTATTAATGGGGTGATATGTTTTTGTTTAAAAGAGGGTTAGCAGGAGGAAGTCTACAAACATGAGGTGAGATTTACTTGAACTGGAAATAGAAATACACAAATCTGAAAGAAGTACAAAAATAGAGAGAGAGAGAGAGAACTGACTGGTTAATAATTTACAAATAATTGCATAAAGTAAGCATTTAACAACTAGAAACAGGTCTTTTTCATATCGAACTTATTTCTACCTTGTTCAGCCTCCTAAAAACAATCTCCTCACATTGCTGTATAAAGCAAGAAGCACAAGTTCACCAGAAGAGAGGTCACACTGTCCATATAGTGGATCATATGTTTAAATCAACGATAAAACACCGCAAAAGCCTTAGAAACCAATAACATAATAATTGGTGGTAACGTGATAAATTTGAAATTTTTAAAATGTAATAGTCCAATAACATAACAACTAGCCAACAACATAATAAAAGTCCTAAGTCATGATGATGTATTCTCAAATAAAGTGACCACACATGAAAAATGTATCTCTATTAAACCGCCAAGGTGTACTCTCAGTGGCAATAACAACCAGTCAGACCCACCAAGAGCTGAGGTGGAAGAATACTGGAAACGCATATGGGAAAGAGAGGCATCACACAAGACCAGTGCCCAAATAAACGTCAAGTGCAGCATATACCAAGGAGATGCCCTATCACTATTGCTGTTCTCTGTAAACCGGAACTGCCTCAATCAGATCATCACATAGAGTGTATACTTCCAATTCCAAAGTGGGGCAACAATCAGCCACCTGTTCTACATGGATGACATCAAGCTTTACACCAAGAACGAATGAAGAACATATCCACACCACCAAGATCTACAGCAACGACATAGCGTTATCATCAGAACTGAAGGGGTTGACCTACCAGAGGACAACATAGGTGACATCCAAGTTAGTTACAAGTATTTAATGGAAACCATGAGGAGGCCACAAGGAAGTCAACCACAACCAAATACTTCCAGAGAGTAAGTCCTGAAAAGTCAGCTGAATGGTGAGATCAAAATCCGAGCCATCAACATGTCTGTACTACCAGTCATCAGATACCCCACTGTGACCATAAGGTGGTCGAAGCAGGAGACAGAAGCCACAGACATCAAGACAAGAAAGCTCCTCATCATGCACGGAGGGTTTCACCACAAGTCCAACACCCTGAGACTGTACACTAAGCTGAAAGAGGGAGGCTGAGGACAAGTGAGCATCAAGGCCACAGTCCAGGATGACACATTGAAAGTCAAAGAATACGTCAAGACAGTGACAGTGCAGGAGAGGGGATCCACCTGTCTCCCATTGCACCAAGACTCAAAAACTCCCCAACGGCTATGCTGCCTGATTTGACGTTTAGTAAGTGGTCTATCAGACGTCAGAATGTATGATATTTCCATATTTGTCAAAGGCTAAAGTGTCAGTAATGCTACATCCTATCTTTGCACAATCTCCAGTCATCGCTGACTAGTCACACAGACGGACATGCAAATGAGTTTATTAATTCATTGTTGCTATACGATGTTTCTCGACTCTGACAATCAGCTTTTGATAAATTTGATATTAAGCTTAAAGTTTTTCACATAACTCCTGGCCCAAATGGGCTGCTAACATCAGGCTAAAGTTAGCTTGGTTGTGCTAACGTCATTCATTAGCTTATGTGTGTGTTACTGTTATGTTTATAACATGCAGGGATTTTGGGCCAGGTAAGTATAATACGTTGTCATATTGACCTATGTCCGAATGACTGAAACATGGAGGAACATGTAACATTTCAGACCTGTTGTTGTTTCCCATGTGTCTGAATGAACAGCACACTTCTATAGCTAATGTAACGTTAGAAGGATGTTTAGTCATGTTTACACTCAGTGATGGTCTGGTCTGGTAGACAAGGTCAAGTTGAGCGTATGTGGTCCTCATCCATTGCTCATATTTTGGGCATGTGTATGTTAATTTCACTTTAGCAAATTCTAGTAGATCAGCTTTTGTGTGACACTCTTGTGTGATGACATACATTCATGAAAAAACACAAATTGAAATATGGAGATAAAAGGTTTCTGCCCAACAGCACAGCAGCATCTCCATCAATGGGAATGTCTAGGCTAGAGCTAAAAATCTGGTAGAAAACTGGTTATTATACAATAACCAGTGTTAAGGTTAACCGTTGTTTTATGAATTGCAACACTTGATACAACCTGTCAACCTTGATTCCAAATTCCAATACTTATTGATATGATATGAATTTAATTTATTAAAAGAGTAATATTTTCTCTCTTTCTTTTTTTACTAAGACTGACTAAAACTTTTTTGAGTTTGATTTCAATACCAAATTAGAATCCATCCATCCATTTCTTGAGTAAATAAATGCACCAGCATACGTTATTGGGTTCTCCTTCATTAATTATCAAAAATTTGGAGTATGTTATTTTTTAATGTCTTCCGTTTTATTCTACATTTTAGAAAATTAAAAAGTTTTTTTTTTTTGAAATGTTAAAAAAAAATAAACTTTGTCTTACCTTTCTTCTTTCCTCCAGTTTTAGATGGATTAGAGCTGATGTCAGACTTTCCTCCAGTGTTGTCGTCAGTCCTCTCTGAGTGTTCAGTGCTGCCAGGTTCATTCAGGATGTTACACTAAGAAAAAATTCCATATAAACACGTCTGTGAAGTTTCTCAGTCATCCAGGTCATTGTAATCCAAAGGTGTTTAAAAAAGGCTACTGGACTTGTACAGATTTGAGAATGAATTTTATATAAACCCTAGATGAGCTGGTTAGTCTGTTTCAAATTAACATTGCTTTCATGAACAATCAGACCAAGAAAATACAGATAAACAGGCAATAATCCAGATCAATAACTAGTATTACTGAACCAACTAAGGAAAAATAAGAGGTAAAACAATATAGAAAGTTCCTTACCTTGGATTCAGCTGGATTCTCCATCTTGTTGACTGCAGCTTGTAAGAGAAGAAAAAAAGATTAAATAAAGTCATATTAATGTAGCTTGTTATTAGTTTTTATTTTAATTTATGCTACATTTTCTGTTGAATTTTTTTGTTTGGTTTCAGTTCACTTTTGATAGTTTAAAAATATTTAGGTTTAGTTTACTTTGTATTTATCTTGAGCATTCGATTTACATACTGAATACAGAACATAATTGCAGTATCTACTGTTGTTACTGCTGTTGTGTAACTCGTATGTTTTGGTTTAAGTGTGCATCGTGGTAAGGCTGTTAGATACTGGACAGTTGCAGGAATTAATTCAACAGCAGCATTTAGGAATAATCAACGTTTTTTCCCCCAAACAGGTTCCAAAGTTACATCCACGTTAAAATCTCACCTGTCCCAGCGGTTTCTTCTTTGTAGAGTTTCTGCTCCATTTGTTCTTTCTGCTCTTTATTCCCATCACACATCAGTGTTGTGTAGCAGTGGTGATCGTTTTCAGAGACCATGACGTCTATTTTTTCCAACAGATCTATTATCTCTCTTTCATCTGTCATACTTCTTCTACATGTGTGGAATCTTTGTTTGTTAAAACTGGAGAAATCTTCAAGGTCTTCCAGTGCACTTTCACATGTTTCATCCAACTCATGAGTCACTATTGTCATTACATACGATAGAACGTCTTTGCCAAAAGCTTTTTTTAACTTCTGCACTGCTGAGTGGTAATGGTTGACGTGCAGACCATTTGGCAGCAGTAGGACAAAGGCATGAATTCCCTGATTTAACGGGATTCTGTCAATGTTTGGAAAACCAAGCCTGTTAATGACGGAGATGTGCCGACCACACAAATCATACAGTTTGGAGGAAAAATGCTCCATATTTGTTGGCTTGTCATGGTCAAGTAAAATGTTTTCTGGTCCAATCTCAATGGAATTAGTATCACCGATTAACACAAGTGTGAGCTCAGGCTCCACTGAAAACAAACAGAAGAACATCAGTAGGTTAGACAATCAAGTTCATTACGATTGATCGAGGAAATGAAATCCTAAAATAAAGTATTACTTTTGTCTTTGTTGTCTTTGCTTGCAGTTGCTGCAGACTTTGTTTCAGTCACCCCTCTTGTTGTGTCCTTTGTCTCTGAGTGCTGAGCTTCATCATTCATTGAATCAAGCTAAAAAAGAAAAAGAAAAAAAGATAGAAATAAATGTGTGCTCTCACTGGTTTGACAAATTTAAATGTAACATGCCAGAGAAGAAAAGACAAGTAAAATAAATACAATAGATAATAATGACTTATAGTTGTTGTGATGGCTTCACTCACTAGTGATGGGAACCATCGTTCTTTTTACTGTACCGAATCACTCGAATCAGTTCATTAAAATGATTCGTTCAATTGATTCGTTCATTGAGTCAGTCAGTAACCAGTCACTAATAATAAAAAAAATGTTTAAAAATGATGCGTGCCCCACCCACACCCCCACCATTAAAATCGTAATCGTAAAACAATGTGTGTTTTAATTGTGGAAATGCACAAGTTATAAATGAAAAAAAAAAATGCGGGCGTTAACATTGCAATTTACATCACATCTGGTGTGTAGATTTACTGTTAAATGATTTGTGTTTAATAAAAAATATTGAATAAAATAAAAATAATATGTGCCCCACCCACAACCCCACCATTAAAGTCGTAACGGTGATTAGAAGTAAAACGCAGGCGATGCAAATTATAAATGTAAAACTATGTGTGTTTTAATTGTGGAAATTAAACAAATTATAAACGTAAAACAATGTGTGTTCCGTTCCCCAAAGTCGTTTGGTCCAGAAAAGCGGGCGGGGTTTCCGGCATCTCAGACTCTGTGTTGGCACCAATGGTCGGCAATGACACAGAGACTGACTCGCCACCTGCAGTGAACTGGTTCACTCGGAGAACGAATCAGTAAGTGATCTGTTGACGTACTGACTCGAGTCAGTGACGCAACACGAATCAGTAGATCAGTAGCATTCACTGACTGGATCCCTCTCCTCAATCACTGACTATATTCCTCCATTTGCTGCAATATAGGCTTAAGACTAACACTAAGAGATGCGTTTACAGCCTTTCAAATAAACAAAGTACAGCCTTTGTGACTGTCTATGCTTTATTCCACTGAAGTTATTACAAAAATTATGAAAGTGGAAAATAAATATAAAGCAAAATAATAACACTATTGTATATTTTAACATATTAACACATTTTAACGATCAAAAATTTAATAAAACAGGCCTCGTTCAGTTTAGTGCAAAAAACAAATATATCAATTACAAGAATATGACATAAAAAAATAAAGATATGGAACCTGCATTAAAAATATAAGAGGACAACATAAACTTAAATAGGCTTAAATATGCAATAAAAAAGAAAATAAATAGCTTCACACCACACACACGCACCACCACCCTGCGCTATCTGCCGGCTAACTGCTTCACTGGCTGAAGTTTCACTCTCAGTGGGAGAGTGCACGCGCGGGCCACGCACTCGCGGCTGAGCTCTGTTCAACTGAACTGAGAAAAGGTCGAATCAGTTCATAAAGTGATTCGATACAGTTCGTTCACTCAAAAGATCCGTTACAGTGAACCCTCGTTTATCGCGGGGGTTACGTTCCAAAAAGAACCCGCGATAGGCGAAATCCGTGAAGTAGAAACCTTTATTTTTTTTTACAGTTATTATACAATGAAATACTCCATAAAACATTGAAAGCAAGGAACAAAACATTTTTACAGGCCCAAGCATTTGTTTAACAAATAAAAGTACTGTATAAACGTTTGTTGTTGTTTTTTTTTTTTTTTTTTTTTTTTTTTACAAATAACTACTGTACTGTACTGTAAAATAATATAGTTATAAATAAATAAATAATAATTTTAATCATCAATACGAACTGAAGGGTTAATATTGCGGGGATCAGCACCGTCACTGTCGCTGTCAGCAAAGGTTTGATACAGTGTTCTAGCTTTTGTGCAGATAACGTTCGTATCCAGCGTGATGTTTTTTTTTCTGCAGTCATTAATCCACAAAGCTAAACCAGACTCCATCCTTACCACGGTCCTGTTGCGGACAGTTGCAACCCTTTTTGCATCCTTATTAAAACTTATTGCTGCTGTCGTCCTTATGTTATTTTCCTCCTTCTTTATGGAACGAACGGAAGATTCATTAATTCCGTAATGGCGACCTACAGCCGCATAGCTTCTACCTTCCTTTAGCATGTCCAGAAGTTTAACTTTTTCTGCGATAGTTAGCATCTTCCTCTGCCTTTTGGGCCCGACCGCAAGTGCCTTTGTCGGTGCAGAACGTTTTGTCGACATTATGGGTTTTTAGAGACACTTGAAATTGCAAGAGAATTAGCAAACTTCATTTTGGCAAGCGGTTTTACGTACGTGTACATATTAAACCATAACGTTATTGACACACAGGTAGAGAAGACGCGGAGAGACTGTTTAGCCAATCAGAATGCAGAACACAATGCATGATGCAAATCCGTGAAGCAGCGAGACCGTGAAAAGTGAACCGCGTTATAGCGAGGGTTCACTGTATTTCGAACGAATCATTCGTGAACGACCCACCACTAAGGGGAGGGGGAGAGAGGGAGATGCCCGACCAAAACTCCGTCCATCATGAACTAAAACACAGCACGGACAGTTAAGAAACAATTCGGAATGAGTTAAAAGGAATTTTTAAACAAAGTAGTTTTCAAGACTGCATATTGCTAGCGGATTTATTTTCTGACCCAGTGTGCGGCCGTGACTGGTTCTGAGTGAGGGCTTTAGAGCAGGCAGCCGCTCTCCCAGCTTCCTGGTACTGCGAACCACGCTGAATCTTTTAGTGGTACGTAGAACCGGACCATACCGGCTTACTTTCGCCCCTGGCTAAAACACCACAAAGGCCCTAATGTTTTTGCAGCATTCATGAATTTAGAGGTAAACTACTTTTAAGAGTTCCTCAGACATCTGTGTGCAAAAACAAAAACTGTTATTAACAGTGATGGGAATAACGGCGTTAAAATAAACGGCTTTACTTTTTTCAGTAACGGGGTAATCTAACTAATTACTATTTCCATCTTTATAACGCCGTTTCCGTTACTGAAAATTAGATGGGGCGCGTTACTTGTTTCTCAGCCACGGGAACCGCGAAGCTCCGACCACATTTGCTGATGTGAAAGCAGCATGTGTCTACCAGTTGGGGTCTGAGGGGCAATAAATAGTAAAAGTTCTGTGTAAGTACATAACTATACAATTCTACTCTATTCAACTGGCTCGTGAAATCTGCTAAGACAAAATACAAATTATTAAACATATTTAAACTTTAACGCAATAGTTACTTTCCCCGATAACTAGTTACTTTTATAGCGGAGTAATTCCGTTACTAACTCAGTTACTTTTTGGGAGAAGTAACTAGTAAATAAAACTAAACTAATATAACTACTACTTTTTAAAAGTAACGTGCCCAACACTGGTTATTAAACCCTAAAAACTCACCTGTTGTGTTTCCTCAGCTCTGTCGGCTCTGCGTGAACGTAGCTGCCTTATCTGAAATCCTCCCAGTCAACCTCGAGTATATACAGAGCTCAGTGTCCCTCCCCCACTTTCTCAGTCTTTCACAAACCTATTTACCTCAAATGTATAGATGAAACCTGATCGTTCTGCATGCACGACTTCCACACGAGGGAAAGTGAAAGCAAGTGAGCCCTGTCCTTTTGAAACTTCGTTACCTCGTGACAAGAATACACTGACTACATGTACGTAGAAGATATATGTGTGGAAGTGGTCTTATTTTCACTATTAAACGTAGCCCTGAGTTCTATTGCTGTTTTTGTCAGGATTTGAGTGTTGAAGTGAGGACCCAAGTGCAGGATAAATGATGAGGACAGACACCTGTGTGCACACTCGTCTCAATGTACAAATAACCCAGACAACAAAAAACGGAAAAAAACTTTGGGTTACATTACGTAATCCTTGGTTCCTTGATAACAGAGTGAGGTGTTTCACTATGGGAATCGCCTTGGGCGTGACCAACTACGGAAGCTCCAATGGCACAACGTCTGTCTTTGACAGACATGTTGACCTGTGATATGGGCCCCGCCCCCTTGTACTATCACTGTCTCATTCTAGCCCAGTTTCTTTCCGTGCCTGTGCAAGGAGGGAAGTGCTGGTGAAACACCTCGCTCTGTTATCAAGGAACCAGGGATAACGTAATGTAACCCAAAGTTTTTTTCCTTGAGCTTGTCACCAAAGCCCACATGGCAAGCTGAAATTGCTGCTAAGTAGACCTTAATCGTGGAAAAGGCTTTCCCTTTATCCACCAACTCCTGCAGGAAACACAATACATCCACCAATGAACTTTGAAAAGGAACATTGTGTCTATTATTGCACCACTCTTCAAAAATCCACCACTTACTACTGTAAAGAGAGCGGGTAGAAGAGGCTCTGGTGTTCTGAATGGCCTCGATTACCTCTGGGGGCAGACCTGCAGCATTCAAATTCCACCTTTCACTGGCCAGGCCCATAGAGCCATGTGTTCTGGCTGTGGGATAAATGGCAATGTGAAAATATGCATCTGAAAGATCGATCATCACAAACCAGTCGTTTGGACGTATCGAGCTACAGAGCACTTTGTGTGTTAACATTCTGAACGTGTACTTTTGCAAGTGCTTGTTTAATACACACAGGTCTAATATGGGGCGAAGAGATGCACTCCCTTTCTTTGAAATGATGAAGTAACGGGAGTAAAAACCCTGATGTGCTTCCTCGTGCGGCACCTTTCTGATCGCTTGTTTGTTTAACAAAGTTGCAATCTCGTCCTCCAGGACCCGTGCTGAATCTCCGTTGGCCACTGAAGTTAGGTTGAATTTCGGTGGTTTTATTCCTGAGAAATTGTCTTTAATGCCCAGGGATGAACTGCGCATGCGTGCCACCTTTCGCTTCGAACCGAGAGGGAACCGAGTGGACTCATTGTGTCGCGCGAATGTGACGTCACCCCCTCGGTTCGAAAAGAGGCCCCTCTAGGGCATTACTCTCCCATTACTCTTCAGGCACCCGAAGTCATTTTGCAGCGATGAGCCACGGAAACTTTACTCGTCGAACTGTTTCTAACCACCCGAACACCTGCTTAATGAGCTAGAGGTTAGCATGGTTAGCACGCATGCCTGGCCTCACTGTAACATAGAAAGTGAGTAACGGCAGTAAACGGCATGTTTGGCTTGACATTTTGTCTGAGTGACACGAGTCACTTTTGTGCTAAAGCCAACGCTTAAGACGCCTTAAGTTGTGCACATGGTCTGCAGCAGCAGCACCAGGACAGAGCTCGGGGCGCAGAGAGGCTCAATGCTCATGGTGCGCCAAAGCAGCAGCAGGGCTTGGGGCCGGTGCCGCAGCGGGGAAAATTAAATTTTATAGTTATGAGTTATATAATGGGATGTTGAAGTATATTAGGGGGCGCTAAGGCGCGAAACATCAGGACCTGACAGTTATTCATTTTTTATGTTCTGTAGCATATCTACACAGATCATCACGGGATTGTTTATAAGAAAGCATAAGTTATTGATGAACCCAAGCCCCATCAGAGCCGTCAGGATATTTTTATTTTTAAGTAGCTGAAATGATTTTAGTTATCCCTTTCACTAGGGATGTCCGATAATATCGGCCGGTATTAGCCTATTTTTGTAATATTGATTCATATCGTTATCGGTTTTACCACCGATAATGAAAACAGATGACATAATGCCCAGGTTGTGCTGCTGCGTGCTCCTGCTGCTGCTGCTTGTGGGGTCCTGAGGCCTAACCTTATGAAACCGCACCGGAGCCAAAACAACAACAGAGTGTAGCTAGTATGGTTAACAGGTTGCTTGCTACCTAAAATCAGTCTGGGCGGGAAAAAAAACGCCTGCATATATCGATATACCATATCGGTTGATATTGGAATCGGAAATTAAGAATTTGGACAATATTGGCTATCGGATATGGGCAAAAAGTCAATATCAGACATTCCTACCTTTCACCCTTGCCTTTTTTACTTTTGAACAAAACTGTCACACACGTCACACACAGACACACACACACAGTTTTTAATAATGCAGTGTTGGGCAGTTCTTAACCTAGGTAGTTTCTGCTTCAATCCCTTTAGATGTTTTCTCTGCTTGATGCCAATGATTTGAACCTTCTCAATCAGACTAACATCTTTTTCACATGGTTGTTTACGAAATGAGAAGCTGCTCATTGCATCAGTTTGAGTTAGTTTGAGTTGAAATAACTTGTTGCCAACTGAGAGATAATCACCCATACAGTAATCATCCAATAGGAGGCTAGTACCTTTTTGCTTATTTAAAGCCGGGTGGCGACATTTTTCTTTGGCCAGGTAGTGTATGAAGTATCAAGATTTAACAGGAACTAAAAGCAGTTGCACCCGAAGAAGTGGGATGGGATGAATGTGCCTCTAGTTAAAAATGATTCAGGCTCAGTGATCACTTCGCTTGGTTTATTGCAATAATTCTGCCCAGTAGGAGACATACACACAGAGGAAAGCCCCACTGAGCCCCACCAACGGGTCTTGTAGTTGGCGCTTCCGTTAGATCTGTGCTGGAGTATGTGAGAGCAGTGGAAAAGTACCTCTGTCTACATACAGCTTACCTTATAAGGAAGTGAAAAGAACATCAGGAAGTGTATAGGCACGGAGGCAGAATACAGAACAGGAACAGGAAATCTGTTTCCTGCAGTTGCCACTAGATCTTTCAACACAGTTTCCTGACACGTATCATGAACTCAACTAATGCAAATGATCCAGAGCCCCAAAATGTCACCATCCTGATATACGCTGCCTAGGCACATACTGCCGCTCTCTGTGATATTGCTCTCTGCAAGACAGTGGTGGGCTGCAAGAGGAATCTGGACCTATTGTCCTTATACTGCAGAATGTATGTTCATGTAGATGTCTGCATATGACATCCGTACAGCTGCTGATCATTTCAGTCATTCAGAAAACAAATGTGACATACCAGGAGGAAGCTACAAAACAGAAGTTGTTGTATTTGAACATCTCAGCCCCTGCCTGTGACTATGAACATGAGTTGAGACCCTCTCTTCACTGGTCAGAAAATATGAGGTTGGTCTAAATACGAATGCAGAGTGGACGCTTCTCTTGCCCGACAGTGTGAGTCGGAACAGCAGTACTGGAAAGAAGTCCTTAAACGTGTGGTTGCTGTTATAACATTTTCGGGAGCGAGAGGACTGCCATTTTAAGGCGACAACTATTTGGGACCGCTTGAACTGATCGCGCAGTTTGACCCCTTTTTAACGGAGCACCTTGAGAAGCATCTTACCTGTCATCAACTGTGTGCGAAGAATTAATTTCATTAATGGGTGAGAAAAACCTGAGTAACTGATAGCAGAGGAAATGAAACACGCTAAATATTTCTCTGTAATCGTTGATTCAGCATCAGATTTAGCACACATAGATCAGCTCACATATGTTTTTCGTTTTGTCAGCGCAGATGGCAGAGTAGTGGAAAGAGTAGTGGGTTTGAGTCCATCCACAGCCACACAGGTGGAAGCCTAGCTGAATCTGTGATTGGAATGGTGCGAGGCTTGGGGTTGGACTTGTCAAACTGCCGTTGCCAAAGTGACGATAATGCTAGCAACATGCCTGGAAAATACAGCGGGGTCCAGGCTCACTTGAGAAAACAAAACACACCAATTCATCATACGCCATGTGCTGCCCTTTCGCTGAGCCTCATAGGTGTTAACTGCATTGAGAATTGCTGTGAGGAGGTTAACTCTTTTTTTGAACTGCTGCAGTCTCTGTATTTTGCAGTGCATCAACACATACAGCTTTCCGTAACAGCAAACATTACATCAGCTGCACTCTAAAATCCCTCAGCACCACCCGATTGAGTTGCATCGATTGTTGCATTGTTGCATTGATTGTTAAACTTGATAAACTGGAGACAGTAATAATGACTATGTTGTGGGACCGGGTACTGCATAGATTTAAGGCAACAAGTGACCAACTCCAAAAAAACGATATGGATTCAGTTGTCTTTTGCTCTTGGCCTTTTGCGCACTCTGCATTCATATGTTGGCGCACCACGAGAACTGTTTGCAGAGCTCCAAGAATCAGCATGCCCTGTCAGTGCTAAACAAAATTACCAGTTTGACACTCGACGTGTGAGAAAAAGAAAGAGATTTGCAGACGAGTCTGCTGATGACAGCGAAGCAGTTTTTACTGACAGTAGTGAGAGATTCAAGGTTGAAACATATCATGTCATCATTGACGGACTATCGTGCCTATCCAAGCCCATCGAAGCCTACACACACGTGTGTGACCTCTTGGAGGTTTTATTTGAGAGGGACTGTGATGATTGTGATGTGTGTGGAAGAGCTGCTAAGCTGAGCTCCACTTATCTGACAGATCTGGATAGTTCCTTATCAGACAAACTTGTTCAGTTCAAGCACTTTGTGCAGAATGAGACTTCACGTGTACAGCTGCTGCAAGGCCTTGAGAGTCATGGACTTAAGACAACATTTCTGAATGTTTATGTTGCACTACGACTGTTTTTAACCTTGCCTGTGTCTAACTGTGAGGGTGAGAGGTCGTTTTCTCTTTTGAGACGAGTTAAAAATGATCTGAGAACCACAATGTCACAGACACGGCTCATTTCAGATTTAAACAGGCACTTCCCCATTATTTAGGATTAAAATTTTGTATTTTGCCAGATTATGTATCTTTTTTTTTGTCTTGTCCTCTTGAGAGAAATTGACAGATTTTCAAATGTTGATGTTGCACAAAAATGTTTAATTGTTTAATTGTGATGTGACAGGTTGTTTACTGTTCCTGTAAATTATTTATTGTTGTTGAGAAATTTCAAAATGTTTATATTGTTATATATAATAGTTTGATTGTTGAATTGTTGAATTCTGAGGTGACAGGGTGATTTCTGTTTAATTCAATACATTTGTATTGGGATTAAATTCTGTTAAATAAACGTTGGATGGTTTGAAAGTGGTTGCTTATTTATTTTTTGTGAAAATGGAGGACACTTTCCTGTCTCTCAATGTAGTGGGTCAGTTTTACCAGATTATACTGATGCTGATGTGTTTTGTTTTCATAACACCATAGTGGACATAGTGGTGCATTTGTAGTTCTATGAGCATTTGCACATCTGTACATCAAAATACACTTGAGTATATTTACTATATATGACTGTAATTTATTCTGTGTTTTGCCAGATTGTGGTGATCCTGGGGTCGTGATGATGGGGCCCCAGAATATTGTTGCCCCCGATACAGCGAAGTGTTAATCTGGCTCTGCTCTTATACTCTCAAATTGTCATGTAACATCATCAGATATCGACCTGAGGCAGATTGGTTCCTCCATATGAGCTGGATTCTGCTCGAGGTTTCTTCCTGTTAAATGGAAGATTTTGCTGCCACTGTCACCTTCAGCCTTTCTCTGGAGGTTTCACGCTGGATTTTTTCGAAAAGCCTCTTGAGACAATTTGTATCGTTGTTGACGCTATAGATAAAATTCAACTGAAATGAATTAAACCGGTGGTTTTATGTGTAACATGTTAATAGTAGAAAAGGGTGAATCCCTATAAATTAGAAAATGGCGCCATCTGCTGTCAGAGTTTTATTGTTTTATCTTTGACAGCAGGTAACAGAGCCGTATATTAGAGAGTCTGTCCAACTAGAGAATGGACCGTCTGAACTGTCCCTCGATGCTGATTGGTTCCGAGCTGGTCACGTGTTTCGTGGGCGCCATATTAGATACGTCTAACCGATATTCACCCATAGAGAAGTGGGAATAACAGAGAATAAAGTTGGATTAAAAATTAAAATATGCCGAAGTGCTCAGCCCACGGCTCCAGCACAGGATCAGGAAAACACGGAGGAAACTCCACCGTTTCCCCAATAAACAAAAACAGAGAAAGTTATGGAGCAGAAGATTTAAAGGAAGAACTGGATGTCAGCTGATTTCTCTCTATAATGTGATGAGGTAAGTGTCAATGTTTAAATGTTAAGTTTGAAGTTAACCTAGCCTTACGCTAGCTAGTTAGAAAAATAGCAGCTACCGTCATATATGCTGTGAAACACACCTGTGCATTTATGTCGGTTGCAAATTTAATTTAAACATAACTTTGTGTCGGTGACGAAGCTATTAACGTTACTGCTAGCATGCTACTGATATAATAATAACGTTAAATAACAGTAACACTAGTTTAATTCTCACTATTACTGAGTATTTATGCGTTTTCGGTGTAATTTCAACCTTTTCTCGGCGATGGATGAACATGACTGAGGAGAAGATAAACACAGCTCTGTGATTAACTAAACAATCGGACTTCAAATCATTTTACAGGCTCATTTAAGGTAAGTAACTTAGACCTGAGGGCTTTTTACATATTGAGAGACACAATAACACTTATAGCCCCGTTAATGGTGAAAATAAGACATTTATTTCAACATAGCACATCCACCTCGTACTGTTAACCTAAATATAAAGTTCTCAAAAGTTAAGCTAATTAATTTCTCTGTGTTTCATTCAGTGAACTGCTAGTTTTTCATGTTTTATTGATTGATATTCCAAAATGTATAGCTAGGTATTTTTTCAGACAGAGACCAGTCCCCTAGTTTTATTTATATATATATACTTTGTCTGGTAAGTTACACTTTAAGAATCTAACAGCTAGCCTAGCATGCATTTTCTGTACGTTTCTTCACAGGAGAGGAATAGTTTTATTTACTTTAATTTGGATTACATTTATTTTACTTTACAATTACAGTACGGTGTATAGTATAATATTCATAATCATAATTGATGTATGATGAGGATTTGCTCTATCATTTCATTCGGCACAAACCTGGTGAGCTCTAAGACATTGTTTTAGTCAAGGTGACACATTTATCACGTTTGTACCTCAACCATCATGATTTTAAATGGTTAATCCAGCGTAAACCAGTATCTCAACTCAAATGTTGCTCGTCTGCAAGTTTTAGATGCTGTTTAATGAGTCCTCTTGAACTTGAACTCACCTTCATCAATGATCAACATAATTGTGTTAGTGTTCTGAGAGGTAAGTTTTAGTTCTTTAAATTTACCTTTCATTTTTTAGTTGTCTTATATTTATTGACTAAAGCAAAGTTTTCTACAGGAGTGTGTTTTAATATGATTATTGCTACACTGAACATATATTATACACTGATTAGTCTGTTACAGGTATCTATTATGTTTATTATATTTGAAAGTTTACTTGCTTGTAATTAATAAACTCGCACGGACAAATGTGCTCAGTTCTTAGAATGAGAAAAAATAATAATTGTTGATGTATTTGTTTTTCAATTTAATAATGAATTTCCAGAGGAAACAGTCTGAATTTTGAATGTTCTCAGAATCTGTATTTACTTGAAATGTGGAGGGGGGACACGTTCACTAGATCCAGTGAAATCTCTCATCTGCAAGTTTAAGGTGATCGTGTTTTTAAGTCTTCTTCAACTTGAACTGTCTCAACTTTATAACAGAAGAAGAGACTTCGGAATGAGTTTATCTTTTAAAGAGAAGCATTGTATTGACCGGGTTTATCCTTCAAACTGCACTATTTTGAGAGGTAAGTTTTCAGTTCTCTAAATTTCACTTTCATTCCTTTCAGTTACATAAATATGATATAAGAAGGTTGCAAGATATATAAGATAAAAAGTAGAATTATTGATCTATTTATCTTGAAACGTGGAGGGACAACATTTGCAGATGTGGGAAAACCGTTTTGTTTCCACTTTCCAGAATTTGGTATCATATTCCATTTGGAGAGCAAAAGATAGAATTTGGTGAATCAAAAAAACATTCAGATTATAATTTTATAAATTTGAAGACAAACACATCTTCCGTAAACTGAAACTTTCTTAGTTATTTTCACTCACAATCACCATTTATAGCACAAAGTCAATGTTCACCTAAGATTCTTACTGTAAAACTGAAACGCAAACAAACCTGGTCCTTGAGTAGCAGTTATTTTATTATCACCCATTATCACCACTTATAGAACATAAAGTAAAAATCAACATTGTGTTATCAATGAACAATTAAAAAAATAATGACAGTCTCCAGACAAGCATTATCTTATTCATAGTAAAAGAAGAAAATCTGTATAATTTGATTAATATAACACTGTTCAAATAATCATTCAGACAAATATGTTTATTGTAACTGATTTAATAAAACAACTTGTGAATGTGAAAACAAAGTGAAAGACGTAAAGGCACTGTGGTCTACAAAATAATAACTGAAAAAAGAGGAAAAAGTCAACTCAAAATTTTGAAATGGAAAAATCCTCTTATGAACAACTGAGAATTGACACACAGAGACACAAATAAACCAGTAGAGGTGAAGCCATTATCTCATGATAATTCATTGCAACCATTTGTAGCATTCAAATTCAGAGTCAACATTGTGTTTCCACTCAACACAAGAACGTAGTTTTTAGACGTCTCTGCATAACTTTAATAGTTTGCATTAAGGCTAGAGCCCAAGATCATGGGTCTCTTCTTGTGGTGTTACCTGCTCCATGTCTGTCTCCTCTGCAAACAGCTCCTCCAGGGCTGTCTTGGGGTGCTTTACAGGTACGGTCTGAAATTAAAAGGACCATGAACTCATGTTTTAGGTGCATGGTCTGAATTGATTATTATTAATATATCATATGATCATTATAATAAACTGCACTTACATGGCCTTCCTCCACATCCTCCTCAGCCTGTCTCTGGCTCTGTGTGTCTTCTGGCACTGGTACCTTAAGTATAAACACACTGTTTGAGTTATGAGACCAGAGAGCATCACAGTGGAATTGTACCACATACTGTGATTCAAATACCTCTTCTGTTCTTGTGAGCAGCACCTCTGTTACTGCTGTGGTCTTCAGCCGGTCCCAGGTGGCATCATCATTTTCCGGTTTCATCTTGATCCTCGGGTCCATAACTGTTGCCTCCTCAAGGAAGGTCTGAATCTCTTCATCCTTAATTTCAGAAAGGAATAAACATTCATGTTCAAAAACCTGGGGACACTTTTGCGAGTGTCTGACATCCACCATTCATGAACTACAAATTTAATCAGTCATGGTACCTGATAACAGGTGGATAGATCAGTCCATATCTTCTCTTTAATGTTTCTCGTGAGTCCCTTGCCTCAGTGGTGTAGTGTTGCTTTAACTTATTAAAGACAGGCAGAATCTGCCCACTGGCTGCACCTTTCTGGCTTGAGACACAGAGTCGACGTGTAGAGCATGCACATCAGACGGACAAACTCCTCTGCCTTCTGGAAATCATCTGCCTGAACTTTCTCAATCAGTCTAAAACAGCAAATAATTAAAAATAAACACACAGATCCTCTTGCAGTCTTATAATCCAGTTTTAAAATAAGGCCTATTTTAATAGTTACAGAATGTATCTCTTACTTTTCCTTGTCAAACTGCCTCTTAATTCGTGGGTCCATCACTGCAGCCTGAATGGCAGGGAACTGCTCAGAGAACCTCTCTATTATGAGATAGAGAGAATTCCACCTCGTTTTAACATCAGTGATCAGTGCGTGCTGGGGCAAGTCTGAAAAACAAATTCAGATGGACATGATCTGCATAAGCATATAAAGCATATAACCATAAGTCATCGTGACTTAATTTGTTGCATATCACTAAACGTTATGAATATGCATATACTTACTGAGGAGTTGCTGTTTTTCTTTGAGGACAGTTTTAGCCATAGTGAACTTCCTCATCCACTTCACCACAGCAGGTGCCATTGCTGCCCAATTGGTGACAGCGTTGCACTGGTGGATCTTCGTGGCAGCAAGGTTAAGGGTGTGCGCGAAGCATCCAATCTTGATCAATGGCAGCTGCTTCATTGTCACGTTCATATTACTGGCATTATCCACCGTTGCTGCCACAACCTTGTCACTAAGGCTGAATTCCCGGAGAATTTCATTAATCATCTCGGCCACAACAGCACCTGTCTGGGCTTCTGGGATCACATGAATTTACCTATTATCTTTCCCTGTTTTACAGAATGAACTGTAACTGTTCTGTAATGATCTTGGGCAAGGCTTGTCCATCTGTCAGCTGTGATAGCCGCTTTTTTCACATCTTTGACCTGGGACTGCAAGTTCTCTCTTTCCACCTAGTACCAGGCTGGGATAAGGAGCTTCCCTCGATGGGGGCTTATATTTGGGATTTAAGACCCTCGTCATCTCCCTAAAATCATTTGTAAATCAAATACTACAGTGGTTACGACAGAATCAACATGTCACTTTACATAATTATAATTCTGATGATGTATTAGCCACCAGAAAAACACATGCTGTGACATTATTTTTAAAAGTTAACTGTAGATAAGCCGTATTAGCTAAAATTGGCTGCAATACATACTAGGTCTAGGCTTTATAGAACACCTGCCGAAAATGGGGTTGCTCTACAGTGGAGAAACGATAAGCCTTTAACCACAAATTTGGTCACTACACGGTGACATTCTTCCTTCTTCTCCTCATTCCACCCCTCAGCAGCAAGCGTGAACGGAGTAATTTGCACCGATGTTGAGGAGCCAGCTAACTGTGAGCGATCATCTAAAATGCATGAAACTGGAAAATATTATTTTTAAGTAGCTTGAATTACAAGCTCATCATTACAAACTGCGCATGCTGCTTGCATTTGCGAAGCAACAGCATGCTAATTCAGGATATTTTATGTGAATGTTACGTTACCGTCGTGACCGGTGGAGCTTGTTTGGCACTCAGCAACACTAGCAGCAGTAGCAGCACCCGTCCGCAAACGGTCAAACACATGGCACTCTTGTTTAACACCGTGCTTCGTTGATAATGCTTCTGCATGTTAGAGGTATTCGGACCTTTGCATGATATCACTGTCTTGCAGTGATTGCATACGGCAGCATTTTCATTGCATTTCGTGAAGTACAGCCAGACTTTCGAGCGCTTCTTCCTCTCCATGTTGCTGCTCTGTTTGTCCGGCAGAGTATGACGTAAATGTGCCATTAAGAATAATTAAGAGAATTGATAATGTTTGAGGCTTAAGATTTCTGATGGAATTGATTAGTTGGAACCGGCGCTGAGTCAGAACCGGTTCTCGATCCCCATCCCTATCGCCCATCAGCATCATTTCTTCCTAGAAATGAAGGTTTTAATAATGGACAGTTCTTTACCCAATTTTAGTAGTTTCTGCTTCAATCACTTTAGATGTTTTCTCTGCTTGATGCCAATGATTTGAACCTTCTCAATCAGACTAACATCTTTTTCACATGGTTGTTTAAGAAATGAGAAGCTACTCATTACATCAGTTGGGGTTAAATAACTTGTTGCCAACTGAGAGATAATCACCCATACAGTAATCGTACAATAGGAGGCTAGTACCTTTTTGCTTATTTAAAGCCGGGTGGCAATGATTTTTTTTTTGGCCAGGCAGTGTATTTAGTATGTCTACATTCAAAAGGAACTGTATTGTCAGCTGAAAGCAGTTGCACCTGAAGAAGTGGGATGGGATGAATGTGCCTCTAGTTAAAAATGATTCAGTCTCAGTGATCACTTTTATTATTTATTATACAGTATTGCAATTATTCTGCCCAGTAGGAGACATACACACAGAGTAAAGCCCCACTGAGCCCCACCAACGGGTCTTATTGTTCGCTTCCGTTAAGTCGGGTTTCCATACACGGCCTACTTCTACACCACTCCATACTGCCCACTTTAAATCGCTGTTTCCATTGCTAGAAGGTGGGCTGAAAGAGGCCAAAGGAATACTTTTCTGTGTACTTTTTAGTACCTCCTTTGTGGTAGGGCCAAAGGAGGTGAATTGGGGCCGAAAATGTGACGTCGAATGCTGCTTACAACTGATTGGTCAGAAAAAAAGCAGGATGTTTTGATGAGAGAGACGGTATTGACTAGTAGTAAGCTGCACACTTTCAACTTTCTGTGTTCTCGTGTCAGTACATTTTTGTTAATAATAACCGGAAAAGCAACATCGTTGTAGACCAACCCAGAGGTGAGGGCTTTTCTGTCCTTGTTGGGAGAAGACAGTTTACAGCGGGAGTTGGACTTGGAACGACAAGGTTTTCCAGCGGATCGCGGCTGAGATGGCCAAACTTGGCTTTATCAGGACGGTGAAACAAATGAGGGAGAAGCTTAAAAAATTTAAGGCCGATTATTGGGCAGCCAATGGGCACAACAAGTGACGAGTGGTGCTGACCGAAAGGTCCCGAATGGTATGAGGAGATGGTGAGGTGTGGAGTGCAGAGATGGGTCACACATGTGCAAGTCTCAAGTAAGTCCCAAGTCATTTTTTTTTTACCTATAATCAGTAAAATACATCATGGAATCAAACAAAATAGAAATTACTTCATAAAATGATTTATTGATGGCTTTCAATCTAAACAAGGTCACTTCTGCCTCAGTTCTGCCAATATTCATGTCATGATCTGTTTTTAAGCAATATCTAGTTGATTTACTAGTGTTTTAGCTTGTAACAATTACTCAATTTTAAAACAATTACTTCATTTAGTCCACCTCAAACAGTATTCACTCAACCTTACTTGGGTTACTCAGTTTTAACCAAATTTTAGGTGACTCTATCGCTGCAATGTTTTTACTTTCTTTCTCCTATAATTTATTTTCTGTTACTAACCACTGTGTCTCACTCTCTCCCCTCCTCCTCCATCTTCTTGTGAGGGTCTCTGGTCTGGAGTGCTGTGTATCAGACCTGTGGAGCTTCATAAACTACATCTGCACCTACATCTGTGAGGAGGAGGTCTTATCTGGATCCGGTACTTTATGTACATAGGTTTCTTTTTTTTCATGTCATGCTAATGGCTCTGTGAAATGTATAAACTGAATATGTTCTACGAAAACAAAATGTATAATAAAATATAATAAAATATAATAAAAGTATGAAAAAAATACAAAACATTTCAAGGCTTCTCACAAAATTTTTATGTTATAGCCGGCTAAGAAATGCAGTGGCTTCATTTCAGTTTTGGACAAGGTATGGCAAGGATCACCCCCTCCTGGGGGGACAGGCAGATTTTTTTTGAGCATCGTAAATTTAAATGGAGCAATCTGGTGTGATTTGAGAGCAAAATCAAGAAGCTTTAGACAATTTATCAATTATCACTATCAATACTATGGATTGGATTATACTCACAATACCTCACACAGGAGTTCGCAATATAACTTTTTTTCTTTTACCAACAACAGAAGAATAAACCAAAATATCCAGGTGATTTCCATTCCAACACAACTCAGAGACAAAGGCATTTAGCAATTTTTCTGCTTAATGATCCACAGCTAACATATTTATGGCCAATTCACCAGCATTAGATCTACAACACAGTAAGTAGCCCCAGTCTTCTGCTTCCACAGCACTATGATTTCCCCACATGTACAGTACATGACGGTGGTTTAAAACAACAACAACAACAACAACCCAATTTTTTTAGGTTGCCTTGATTTTGAACTACTTAACAAAACAGATTAAAAATAAATGTAATTTTCATTCAATCAAATTTTCAAATGTCTAGACAAAAAAAAAAAAAACTAAATCCAAATATTTAAATTTAACCAAATATAATACCCTGACATTTAACAACTTTACTGAACTTAAGAAAAATATATTGTTTTATTTCCGCAAATTTTGCTGAATAACTTTGACATAGTGGTTTGATGTTGACATCGTATATTTCTGTGTACTCTCCTGATAAGTTTTCTTTTCACTGAGGCAAACAGGTTTCTGGATCCTAATCTAATCACCTACAGTATTTGATGATTTGACTGTCCACATTTAGGACATTTTATTTGCACATCATTTTAGAGGATTTCACTTTGTGAAAAATCATATGGAAAACAATTGTTAGGACTTTCAGTAGAGTTGTAATTGTGTAGTTTCACTCACAGATTGACATTTCATCCAGACTCTGAATAGCGTCTTCTTTTGTGTGTGTTCTCCACTCGCTGGGAATTTCACCTATGCCCTTGAATTTATAACCATAGTAGTCTTCCAGGTCTTTTTGAAATCGACACACAAACCATGTCCAGTATTTCAGCTTTGACTCATCAGGGGTGATTCTCCAGTTAGCATACCTTGGTCCAGCAGTTCTGTACCGTTTGAAAGGAATGGTGTTCTCTGAATTTGACTCAGGGTAAAAAGATTTATCACTTGCAACATTTGTTGTGCAGAAATCAACACACATTATGTCTGTGTGTCTGTAGTGCCAACCTTTGATTGCAGATGACCGGTGAAAAGGGACACTGTGGTCATCAGGACTGTGGTCTTCCAGGGTGTTGGTGCAAACAGCTCCACAGAATGGACACGTTACCCAGCAGCACTTACACAGCTGATCAATGAGGATTTGATCAGGTCTCAGCCTGAATTCCTTCATCTTATCCAGGGAGAGGCGGTTCATCTCATTAATGATGATAACCAGACCTTTCTCCATCTCTTCTTTAAGAAAGTCAAAGTTGTTTATGTCACTGAAGTTTTGACAACAAATGGTATCAAGTGGCAGCTCATCCTTGAGGGAAGAGGAAAATTCCTTCACCCACATCTCTATGTCTCCTTTCTGGGTTTTGACTTTTGTTGTTGCTTCAAATAAAGCTTGTCTCACAAGCTGACTGATGTCATCAACATTTTTCTTCAGTATATTCTGAGCTTTACTTTTGTGTTCTGTGAAGATGTATTTTTCGACTTCTTCTTTTATAAAAACCTCTACTTGCTCCCTTGGACGTCGGATGTAGTTGATGAAATCATCAAACTTTTCTTTCTCTGCAAGTGATTTCAGCAGATGTTTCTCCAAGTCCAACCTGTTCCCATTGAATGCTGGGAAACTGCACTTCATCTCTCCAGCGAGGTCAATGGCGGTCTTGTTACAGATTGCTTCAACAGTGGAAACCTTCAGTTTTTCACAGATCATTTCTCCAAACACGACAGCAGATGAGTTTCCTTTGCAGAAGCTTCTGAAAACATTGTAATATTGTGGTTTATTGTTGTTCAGGTAAGTGAGGGCATTATTGTTCTTTTTAAATGTTTTGTGAGATTCTGAAAGCCAACTCCCCAGTCTTTCAAAAACATACAACAAGATGTCAACTGTAAACTCCTTCTTGAATGAATAGTTCCTCTCTGATTCAAATTCTGTCACTTTTTCTTGAAAATTTTTGGCCACTTCTTGCAGGTAAGTTTTGCTGTAGCCTCTTGTTGCTACAGGCTTGGTCTTAATGGCATCAAGGGACTGTTGGTCAATGTTGTTAATGAAGGTTCTAATCATTTCCTGTTCTTCATGAGGAAGAATATTTTGTCGTGTTCCTACAACTTTTTGTCGAGCGTAGTCCACTGCAGCTTTGAACCCTTGTTTGATTTTATGAGTTACATAAGAACAGTAATTCCCAACTTTTGATACATTTTTGTATCTTCCACTGCTGTTTGATTCCTCTATGAGAGGATGTTCAATCCCCAGCTCCTGAATGATGAACATTTTATCTTCCTCGAAGTTTATGTCCTTAATGGGTTTTATATCTCCAGTTAATTCACTGACCCAGTTGGTCCAAACAGAGTTGAACTGCTTTTGAAGCTCCTCTTCATCCTTTGCCTTGTCTTTTAACTGCTGAGCGAGCTCTTTGCTCTTTTGTAGCAGTTTGTTCTCAAACTCTGGCTTCTTATCATCAAGCTTTTTACAAGCTTTCTTTTGCTGGATAACTTCATCCAGTTTCCTTTTCACTTCTTTCACCTGTTCCTCATGAAACTCTTTGATTTTGATTTCAAAACGGCCTCGCCACTGAACCAGCATGTCTTTGTCTCTGTTGTCCTCAAAGTACAACGTCATGTCTTTCTTGATTTTTTCATATGTTTTGCTCATTTCTTTCAGAAGGTAAGTACGGTCAACCTTGTCAAGTTTTCCATTTTCAATCCTGGTGTAAAGTTGGTTTTCAATGGTCAGCATGTTGCTCCTAAGGTCCCAGGTCCAGTTCCCATATTGGACCTCAAGCTTTCTGTATGCTGCAATTTCAAGCGTG
Source organism: Mugil cephalus (assembly GCF_022458985.1). Taxonomy (NCBI): domain Eukaryota; kingdom Metazoa; phylum Chordata; class Actinopteri; order Mugiliformes; family Mugilidae; genus Mugil; species Mugil cephalus. The sequence continues at coordinate 3,919,357 of NC_061789.1, read as the reverse complement.
TTTTTGAAGCTGAAAACAAACTGTTCGTTCATCAGGGCATTCCACAGGTCTTGAATTTTGCTTTTAAAATGTGAGAGAGTGATTCCAGCAGACTGTGAAGCCTTAGTGAGGATCATCCTCTTCAGTTCTTGGACACTCTCGCTGTAACCAGGATTTGGGGGAGCCATCGGTGGACTTCCTTCCCATAGCTGGGCAAAGTATTTCACATCTTGTTGCACATCAAATGCAATGATGTCACTGAAGCACTCAACGTCACACACCTCCTCTTTGGCAGCGAGCTGAGCCATCTGGTCCAGTTTTTCTTGCAGGCGTCTCTTTCCATCCATGTTTTTCTCTGCAGCTGCAATGTCTGTAACATTCTGGTGAACAAACACACAACTTGGAGAAAGCTTAACTTTCTTCATCCTCATGAAAGCCTGGACAACAATCTGCAGGACATCTTGCATCTCAGCTGGATTCTCACCAAAGATGTTGATCAGTGTCATGTTTCCCAGGCCAACAACAAATGTGGCCAGTGCGTTGTCGTGGTGAGGAGTGGTGTTACCTGCCAATTCAAGAGCACGTAGTCCTTCAGTGTCCACTACGAGAACATAGTCAAACTTGAAATCTTTCTGTATTTCATCTGACACTTTGACCAGTTGCATGAAAGCTCCCTTGGTGCATCTACCAGCACTCACTGCAAACTGCAATCCAAACATGGCATTCAGCATTGTTGATTTTCCACTACTTTGTACGCCCAGAACCGACAACACAAAAACTCTCTGGTCACCCAGTTTCTTGATAACTTCTTCTAAAACACTATAGATCCACGTCAAAGGCACATGACCTGCATCTCCATCCATCAGCTCCATAGGGTGTCCTGATATCATCAGATCTGCAGCCAGTTTAGGGTATTTGGACCAGTTGGTCTGTCCACAGTTTGGTGGTTTCTTCAGAGCTTGATGAGCTTCATAAATCTGTCCCATTTCTCTAAAGATATGCTCCAAACCAAAAGTTGCTGACTGCAGTTTTCTTGATATTGTTTCAAGCTCATCTTGTTTACCTACTAACAGTGGAGATTTGTGGTGTTTCTTCTTCAGATCCAAGACCTCAGACCATTTTTCATCATAGCTTTGGAGAATTGAAGAGAGGTCGTCTGTGGAGAGGGCATCTATTAAAATCTGAGTCCATTTCAGGAAGTACTCTATCTCCTGGGACGACAAAGAAATGAGGCTTTCAGTGAATGACTTCATCAGTTCACTACAGGAAGCAGAGCATTGATCTTCTCTGATTTTCATCAGCTGCTGATTTTTCTGACTTTTTTCCTCCTCCACGTTTCCTTTCAGATGATACAGTTCTTTTTTTATTCTTGACCACTGGTGCCACAGTTGGCCTTGACAGGGGAGAAATCTATCTTTAATCTTTGAAATATCCATCCCCTGAATCAAATTAAATATTTCCATTGCTGCCTTTTCCCCTTTTCGACACACTGGGTTGTCTTCATCCACTCTGATTCCAGAGACATTGGCCGTAGTTTTGAGCTGGAAGGAGGTTTGTAGTCCAGACAATATCTTTCCAATAATTCCTTTCAGGCTTCCAGAAACATCTGACTGGCTTCTGTCTTTCAGACCCATTTTGTACTTTCCTGGTTTCATCAGAACTGCATCACAATCATTATCAGCAATAAGAATAATGAGAGGCTTCTGAGACTTGTAAAGATCTGAGATGACTGTTGCACTTTTGTGGCTTTTTTCCAGAGTTTGTACAAGAACTACATTGACTGAAGAAGTTTCAGTCAGTATTTTAGTTTGTTTTTCAATCATCAGAGCATCACCATGAAGATTACAGAAGGCAATGCAGTCAGTGAAGGAATCGTTGGGTTTTCCAGCAGGGCAGTACCAGGCAATCTCTACCACACCATCCATCAGATGACAAGATTTGGTGCTGCCTGGACAGTTTCTGTGGAAGAAGATGTTGTGACGGTCGTTGATCAAAGAGTTCATGAGCTGTGATTTAGACTCAGATACTGAACCCAGGCGGAAAAATGACACCATGTGTGTCTCAGCGTTGCAGATGGGCATACTCTTCATGGTGACAACTATTGAATCGTCTTTGACTTGAGTTGTCTTCCATGTCTTTATTATTTGTCTAAATGTCCACAGAGGACATTCGATTGTTGCTGTCTCTGGGTTAGGAACAAGGAAAGGCAAGGAGTACTGACACTGTGATAACTTTGTAATCATGTTCTGCTTAAGGAAGCTGTCTGAGCAGTGAAATACTGCCATTTGAACATCCATTGGATGCACGTTGGTTTGTTTTGATTGGTCCACGTCTACAGTGGTGCTAAAAAGAGCATCTAAGTCATTGTCATCTGATTCAGATATTGGAAGAGCCTGTGAATATCTTGCACCAGGACTCTCTTGTCTTACAAGAATATATCTGGCTCTGTAGTCTAACATCATTAACCTCTGAAGAAAACTACGAGCTACATCTATTTCCAGTATATCTTGGCTCATTTGAACAGGTTGATGAATTTGGAGAAAGTCTGCTGATGACAACTTATGTTGAACTTGAAGGTTAAGTCTTCTGAGCAGTGTTTCGGTTTCTGTTTGTCTGTGTTTCTTGCTGTTGCTCTCTCCTGTAGAACGAAAATGATATTCTGGATTATCACAGGAATACACAAATACATGGAAAGTAGCAGTGAACAGTTAAGTGACTCGTTCTCATTCAGTGCAGAAGAATGCGACCACAACTCAGTGTTCTCTACATCAAAACTACGTGGAGAATAAATGTCCACCAATTGTTTTGACAAACACTGGTGTCTTTATGTTCCTAAACCATATTTCCAGTCCACACCAAATCGATTGTGTGTTAGTGTTGGACCAAGCTTATTTAAAGTAGTACAATACTAGTTGTTGTCTATAGTTTACAAGTTATTGACCCCTTAACATTTGCAGGGACGTGGCTCTGGACATAAATGAACAGCCATTAGTCACATCATCAATCAATTCAAGTTGACCTGCAGGGGGCACTGACTTTGCATTTTCATGCTCTTTGTTGAGATTTTTATTGGTAAGAAAGTCACCCTCATGCTCCAATTCAATGCTCAGCAACAATATATATATAAATATTTATTTATATATATATTAAGAGCAACACATGTGGATTTCTAGTTTGTATTTGTGGTTGCCCAATGCACTGATGCTGGAGAGGTTAGTGTGCTTGGTTAGAAGAAGCGGTCTTGAGTTTGAATCCCAATCTTTGCGAGAAAAGTTGGCGTGGCAGGACTATAAGACATTGGAGAGCTGCAGGGTGATACCTGCAGATTTCATCAAGTCCTAACATGAGATAGAACGAATGTTCATTTTTCTGTGCAGGACAGGAGAGAAATGTGACATGTCATCACATGTAGCTGTGTTTCACATTTGTCAATGGGAAAATAAAAGAAAAAGGGCTTATTTCCTGTTTGGTGTCGAAATCTAATGTCTGACGTGTTAGCCAATGCAATTCAGATTTTCTGTTTAATAATTGAATTCTTTGATAAAATCTTACCATTCTCCTTGGTTTCAGATGATAAAGACTTGATTTCAGATTCTCCCTTTGTGTTGTCATCAGTCTTCTCTGAGTGTTCAGCTTCACCAGGTTCTTGCAGTTCACTGACCTGAGAAAAAGATCATTGTAATTCAACATTATTTGACATGGTTAGAGTGACTGGAATAAACAAGCCAAGGAAAAGAAAGATACACACACAACACTTAGGATCAAGGAGTCTGAGGAGTGGAACTGTTCCAGTGGGAGGCTGACAATCTCATCTAACCTCCAAATATAAATATTTTAACATTTTAAGAACTGTTGTTTCCTGTAATTATGATCAGTGAAGAAGATAAAAACAATCTTACCTTTTCAGTGATCTCAGGTGCTTTCTGCAGCTCTTCTACAGCAGAATGATGTAAAAGAAAAAGGAGATTGAACAGAGCCATGTTCTTCAAACTAAATATATTTAACATGCATCCTATTCAATATAATTTGAGACTTGTATATTTCTTTAATGTTTTATCATTATGTACAGATTTCCTTTATTGGTTCAGCTATTTGCTTGTTTCAATTTAGTTTTTATTGTTGAAAAAAGTCAAATATTTGTTAAATGATAAATTTAGTTAATGGTCATGAAAGTTGACACAGTAACTGGAAATGATTTACAAGACATTCAGAAGGAATACTACCCGAATCTACCAGATGGTGGCAGTGTAATTAAGGTAACATAGAAGAGGCCACACCCCTCACTCTGTAAATCCAATGGACTTGAAATTTAATGCACAAGTCCAGCTCAGTGTTCTCTACATCAAAACTACCTGGAGAATAAATGTCCACCAATTGTTTTGACAAATACGCTTTTCTTTTTGTTCCGAAACCATAGTTCCAGTCCACAGCAAATCTATCGTGTGTCAGTGTTGGACCAAACTTATCTAAAGTAGTACAATGCTAGTTGTTCTCCGGTAGTTTACAAGTTATTGACCCATTAACATTGGCAGTGACGTGGCTCTGGACACAAATGAACAGCCATTAGTCACATCATCAATCAATTCGAATTGACCTGCAGGAGGCGCTGCAATTGTCAAAATAAAATGTAAAGACTTTGCATTTACATGTCATTCGTTTAGACCTTTAGTGGTAAGAAAGTCACCATCATGCTCCAATTCAATGCTCAGCAACTGAAGCACTAAAAATACCTAAATCTATGCTGAATATATATCTATATTGATGGTATACTGATGGTGGAGAGGTTAGTGTGCTTGGTTAGAAGAAGAGGTCTGAATCCCAATCTTTGTGAGAAGAGTTGGCTTGGCAGGACTATAAGACTTTGGAGAGCTGTAGGGTGACACCTGCAGATTTCATCAAGTCCTAACATGAAATAGAACAAATGTTCATTTTCTGTGCAGGACACGAGAGAAATGTGACATGGCATCACATGCAGCTGTGTTTCACATTTGTCAATGGGAAAATAAGAAAGAAAGGACTTATTTACTGTTCAGTGTCAAAATCTAATCTCTGACGTGTTAGCCAATACAATTTAGAATTTTCTTAAATAGTTGAATTCTTTGATAAAATCTTACCTTTCTTCTTGGTTTCAGATGATAAAGACTTGATTTCAGATTTTCCCTTCGTGCTGTCATCAGTCTTCTCTGAGTGTTCAGCTTCACCAGGTTCATTCAGTTGACTGACCTGAGAAAAAGATCATTTTAATTCAACATTATTTTACATGGTTAGAGAGACTGGAATAAACAGGCCAAGAAAACGAAAGATACACACACAAGACTCGCGATCAATGATTCACAATGATGAACCAATTCAGGAAAATAATATGTGGCATAAAATCAAGGTATAAATATGCACAGTAATAATTTCTAGGTCTGAGGACTGGAACTGTTCCAGTGGGAGGCTGACAATCTCATCTAACCTCCAAATATAAATATTTTAACATTTTAAGAACTGTTTTTTCCTGTAATTATGATCAGTCAAGAAGATAAAAGCAATCTTACCTTTTTAGTGATCTCAGGTGCTTTCTGCAGCTCTTCTACAGCAGGATGATGTAAGAAAAAGGAGATTGAACAGATTCATGTTTTTCAAACTAAATATATTTAATATGCATCCTATTCAATATCATTAGAGACTTGTATATTTCTTTAATGTTTTATCAAGATGTACAGATTTCCTTTTTTGGTTCAGCTATTTGCTTGTTTCAATTTAGTTTTTATTGTTGAAAAAAGTCAAATGTTTGTTAAGTGATAAATTTAGTTAATGGTCATGAAAGTTGACACAGTAACTGGAAATGATTTACGAGACATTCAGAAGGAACACTACCCGAATCTACCAGATGGTGGCAGTATAATTAAGGTAACATAGAAGAGGCCACGCCCCTCACTTTGTGAGAAAAGTTGGTGTGGCAGGACTATCAGACATTGGAGAGCTGCAGGGTGATACCTGCAGATTTCATCAAGTCCTAACATGAAATAGAACAAATGTTAATTTTCTGTGCAGGACAGAAGAGAAATGTGACATGGCATCACATGTAGCTGTGTTTCACATTTGTCAATGGGAAAATAAGAAAGAAAGGACTTATTTCCTGTTCAGTGTCAAAATCTAATCTCTGACGTGTTAGACAATACAATTTAGAATTTTCTTAAATAATCGAATTCTTTGATAAAATCTTACCTGTCTCCTTGGTTTCAGATGATAAAGACTTGATTTCAGATTTTCCCTTTGTGCTGTCATCAGTCTTCTCTGAGTGTTCAGCTTCACCAGGTTCTTTCAGTTCACTGACCTGAGAAAAAGATCATTTTAATTCAACATTATTTTACATGGTTAGAGTGACTGGAATAAACAGGCCAAGAAAAACAAAGATACACACACAACACTCAGGATCAATAATTCACAGTGATGAACCAATTCAGGAAAATAATATGTGGCACAACCTCAAGGTATAAATATGCACAGTAATAATTTCTAGGTCTGAGGACTGGAACTGTTCCAGTGGGAGGCTGACAATCTCATCTAACCTCCAAATATAAATATTTTAACATTTTAAGAACTGTTGTTTCTTGTAATTGTGATCAGTGAAGAAGATAAAAACAATCTTACCTTTTCAGTGATCTCAGGTGCTTTCTGCAGCTCTTCTACAGCAGGATGATGTAAGAAAAAGGACATTGAACAGAGCCATGTTCTTCAAACTAAATATATTTAACATGCATCCTATTCAACATCATTAGAGACTTGCATATTTCTTTAATGTTTTATCAATATGTACAGATTTCCTTTTTTGGTTCTGCTATTTTCTTGTTTCAATTAAGTTTTTATTGTTGAAAAAAGTCAAATATTTGTTAAATGATAAATTTAGTTAATGGTCATGAAAGTTGACAGTAACTGGAAATGATTTACAAGACATTCAGAAGGAATACTACCCGAATCCAACAGATGGTGGCAGTGTAATTAAGGTAACATAGAAGAGGCCACACCCCTCACTCTGTAAATCCAATGGACTTGAAATTTAATGCACAAGTCCAGCTCAATGTTCTCTACATCAAAACTACTTGGAGAATAAATGTCCACCAACTGTTTTGACAAATACGCTTTTCTTTTTGTTCCTAAACTATAGTTCCAGTCCACAGCAAATCTATTGTGTGTCAGTGTTGGACCAAATTTATCTAAAGTAGTACAATGCTAGTTACTCTCCTGTAGTTTACAAGTTATTGCCACATCAACATTGGCAGGGACGTGGCTCTGGACACAAATGAACGGCCATTAGACACATCATCATTCTATTCAAATTGACCTGCAGGGGGCGCTGCAATTGTCAAAATAAAATGTAAAGACTTTGCATTTACATGTTTTTCATTTAGACCTTAAGTGGTAAGAAAGTCACCATCATGCTCCAATTCAATGCTCAGCAACTGAAGCACTAAAAATACCTAAATCTATGCTGAATATATATCTATATTGATGGTGTACTGATGGTGGAGAGGTTAGTGTGCTTGGTTAGTAGAAGAGGTCTGAATCCCAATATTTGTGAGAAAAGTTGGCTTGGCAGGACTATAAGACATTGGAGAGCTGCAGGGTGATACCTGCAGATTTCATCAACTCCTAACATGAGATAGAACAAATTTTCATTTTTCTGTGCAGGACAGGAGAGAAATGTGACATGGCATCACATGTAGCTGTGTTTCACATTTGTCAATGGGAAAATAAGAAAGAAAGGACTTATTTCCTGTTCGCTGTCAAAATCTCTGACGTGTTAGCCAATACAATTTAGATTTTCTGTTTAATAATTTAATTCTTTGATAAAATCTTACCATTCTCCTTGGTTTCAGATGATAAAGACTTGATTTCAGATTCTCCCTTTGTGCTGTCATCAGTCTTCTCTGAGTGTTCAGCTTCACCAGGTTCATTCACTTCACTGACCTGAGAAAAAGATCATTGTAATTCAACATTATTTTACATGGTTAGAGTGACTGGAACAAACAGGAAAAGAAAAAAGAAAGATGCACACACAACACTCAGGATCAATAATTCACAGTGATGAACCAATTCAGGAAAATAAGATGCGGTATAAAGTCAAGGTATAAATATGCACAGTAATAATTTCTAGGTCTGAGGACTGGAACTGTTCCAGTGGAAGGCTGACAATCTCATCTAACCTCCAAAAATAAATATTTTAACATTTTAAGAACTGTTGTTTCCTGTAATTATGATCAGTGAAGAAGATAAAAACAATCTTACCTTTTCAGTGATCTCAGGTGTTTTCTGCAGCTCTTCTACAGCGGGATGATGTAAGAAAAAGGAGATTGAACAGAGTCATGTTTTTAAAATGTCATGTCGTAATTCACCAAACGTCTCATTCAACATTATCTTTAGGGGTGGGACGGTTCACAAAATCCACGGCTCGGTTCTTTATACGTTGATTTTTGTGAAACTCAATCATGTCTTGTAAATTCATGTTAAAACTGAAATATTGAGGCTGTTTGACATCTGATACATCATTGTTACAGTCTGAGGTTAAATGTAGGTGAGATTCTGTTACTGCAAGAGAGGAGACATTGCTCGTTCCAACATGTGTTTCATTTATCTTTAACAAGGAAGCATAGGCTTAGGCTTACATAATGGAATCAAGTGGAATCAACTGATTAATTATCAAGCAATTGTCTCACTGGGATGATGTCTCCGCAGATGATCTGACGTGTTGGTTGTGTTGCCGTTAGCATAAACAACACGTGTTGTACAATGCTTGCACACTGTAGCACTTTTGTCAACCACTTTCTTACCCCCGTCATCGCAGGTCACTTTATATGCAAAGTGATCCCACACTGCTGCACTCCCAAAGTGCTGCTGGCGCATCTTCTAACTCTGGCTCTTTCCCACTCACCACACCCACACAAGTCTCCACAACAACTGACTGGTATCTGTCTATCTACGATCTGCTGCTTCCCTTCGGAGACAGTCGAACCGAACGGTTCCGACAGTTTTCATAAACCATTCCATCCCCAATTATCATAGTTTGTATTTCTTCTTTAAAATGGAATATTAAAAGTGATTCTACAAAATCAATGTTGTAATTTGTGATTAAAAAAAATAATTAAAAAATTACCTTTTACTTGGCTGCCATTTGTTGCAGTTTCAGTTTCCACTCCTGTGGTCTTTCCTGAGAGCTGAGCTTCATGAAAATCCGACTGAGAAAATAAGTTTTAATTACTGTTGACAATCCAATTCTGTTCACCTCATTGTTTAAGTCCACCTTGATTTTTTTTTTCTCTTTTGCTCATGGTGTTGCTGAGAGAGCACATTTGTGAACAGACAGCAACCTACATGCATAACGCCTTCACACGATGTCACAAAGGATAAATACAATTTAATTAATGAACAATTTACCTTAAGAAATGCAAAGAGGATAGTACTTAACAGAAATACTTGGGTAAAATTCTTGAGGAGAAGTAATGTGACAAAGTTAATACCTTGGTGATGGTTATTCTTTCCTCAGTTTTGACTGCAGAGTATCTTGGGGTACAGCAGCATACACAGCATGGACACCATGAACACCATGAACACCATGAACACCATGAACAACATGAACAACCTGCAAATAATTATTGGTCAGCCCACTGTCCTTGACCTTTGTGTTTTTTCCATTTCAGTTTACTTTTCTTACCACACTCACATTTAGTTTTAGATTCTACTTCGCCTCCATCAGCTGTGTTGTCATTGTTCTCTTCCATCTTAGTTGTTCTTCGTCTTTAAATCACAAAAATGCAACAAAACTTCAAACATGGAAATTCAATAATGAAATGACTAAAGGTATTGCATATAACACATACTGTAAAACACTCAGTCTATCAAACTTCTATCATATACGACATTTTCTTACAGCTGAACAGCTGAAGTTTATATGCCGTGATGTGTTCGCACATAAAATACTGTTTTACAACCTGGACACACGCGAATGAAGGTACAGTTAAACCTATCAAGTCTCTCTTCAAAAAGGCAAATAAAAACTTAGACTGGAAGCCTTCACTTTCGTTATTGCAATGTCAACACTGGTTAAAAATTAATCAGACACATACTCACATGGCCTAAAAAGCTCTCTGGGCTCTTGGACCGTGTCTGTATAAATACTGTCCGTCTGTCTGTGTCCTTTTTAATTTGTGTCTGTTTCTGTAATTGTCTGTTGTGTGACTGTTGTTTTAGAGTTTTCTTCGTCTGTGTTGTGTAGCTGCCTCAAGACTAATTATCAAGACAGGATTTTTCTGTATTTGTTTTTAAATTCCATAGTACTACTACTTTCTTTGATTTCCCTGTTCAAACCATTCCACAGTGTTACTCCACAAACCAATATGCACATGATTTTAATAAATGTGCACACTCCTTTAAAACAAACAAACAGAAGAACATCAGTAGGTTAGACAATCAAGTTCATTACGATTGATCGAGGAAATGAAATCCTAAAATAAAGTATTACTTTTGTCTTTGTTGTCTTTGCTTGCAGTTGCTGCAGACTTTGTTTCAGTCACCCCTCTTGTTGTGTCCTTTGTCTCTTAGTGCTGAGCTTCATCATTCATTGAATCAAGCTGAAAAAGAAAAAGAAAAAAGATTGAAATAAATGTGTGCTCTCACTGGTTTGACAAGTTTAAATGTAACATGCCAGAGAAGAAAAGACAAGTAAAATAAATACAATAGATAATAATGACTTATAGTTGTTGTGATGGCTTCACTCACTATTGATGGGAACAATCGTTCTTTTTACTGTACCGAATCAGTCGAATCAGTTCATTAAAATGATTCGTTCAATTGATTCGTTCATCGCGTCAGTCAGTAATGTAGTCAGTAAGTAAAACAATGTGTGTTCCGTTCCCCAAAGTCGTTTGGTCCAGAAAAGCGGGCGGGGTTTCCGGCATCTCAGACTCTGTGTTGGCACCAATGGTCGGCAATGACACAGAGGCTGACTCGCCACCTGCAGTGAACTGGTTCACTCGGAGAACGAATCAGTAAGTGATCCGTTCACGTACTGACTCGAGTCAGTGACGCAACGCGAATCAGTAGATCAGTAGCATTCACTGACTGGATCCCTCTCCTCAATCACTGACTATATTCCTCCATTTGCTGCAATATAGGTTAGACTAACACTAAGAGATGCGTTTACAGCCTTTCAAATAAACAAAGTACAGCCTTTGTGACTGTCTATGCTTTATTCCACTGAAGTTATTACAAAAATTATGAAAGTGGAAAATAAATATAAAGTCAAATAATAAACAAACACTATTGTATATTTTAACATATTAACACATTTTAAAGTTCAAAAATTAAAAAAAAAAGAGGCCTCGTTCAGTTTAGTGCAAAAAACAAATGTATCAATTACAAGAATATGCCATAAAAAATTAAAGATATGGAACCTGCATTAAAAATATAAGAGGACAACATAAACTTAAATAGGCTTAAATATGCAATAAAAAAGAAAATAAATAGCTTCACACCACACACACGCACCACCCCCGTGCGCTATCTGCCGGCTAACTGCTTCACTGGCCGAAGTTTCACTCTCAGTCAGAGAGTGCACGCGCGGGCCACGCACTTGCAGCTGAGCTCTGTTCAACTGAACTGAGAAAAGGTCGAATCAGTTCATAAAGTGATTCGATACAGTTCGTTCACTCAAAAGATCCGTTATTTCGAACGAATCATTCGTGAACGACCCACCACTAAGGGGAGGGGGAGAGAGGGAGATGCCCGACCAAAACTCCGTCCATCATGAACTAAAACACAGCACGGACAGTTCAGAAACAATTCGGAATGAGTTAAAAGGAATTTTTAAACAAAGTAGTTTTCAAGACTGCATATTGCTAGCGGATTTATTTTCTGACCCAGTGTGCGGTCGTGACTGGTTCTGAGTGAGGGCTTTAGAGCAGGCAGCCGCTCTCCCAGCTTCCTGGTACTGCGAACCACGCTGAATCTTTTAGTGGTACGTAGAACCGGACCATACCGGCTTACTTTCGCACCTGGCTAAAACACCACAAAGGCCCTAATGTTTTTGCAGCATTCATGAATTTAGAGGTAAACTACTTTTAAGAGTTCCTCAGACATCTGTGTGCAAAAACAAAAACTGTTATTAACAGTGATGGGAATAACGGCGTTAAAATAAACGGCTTTACTTTTTTCAGTAACGGGGTAATCTAACTAATTACTATTTCCATCTTTATAACGCCGTTTCCGTTACTGAAAATTAGATGGGGCGCGTTACTTGCTTCTCAGCCACGGGAACCGCGAAGCTTTTTTTTTTTTTTTTTTTTTGGCGAGGCGAGGAGGGAGGGGCGAAACAACCGCCTAAGTGATGATTATTGCCGTTTTGGCGGCAGATATCGGACTCTGTGCGACACAGTGATTTATTCTAATAGCAGCAGCCTTTAGAAAGAACGGAGGTCTTCAGGTCGTCAACAAACTGCAACTTTATCTGCAATGTACGCGATTACGTATGAGGGAGAAAAATAGACACGCAGCTCTCACAGCGGGAGGTCCGACCACATTTGCTGATGTGAAAGCAGCATGTGTCTACCAGTTGGGGTCTGAGGGGCAATAAATAGTAAAAGTTCTGTGTAAGTACATAACTATACAATTCTACTCTATGCAACTGGCTCGTGAAATCTGCTAAGACAAAATACAAATTATTAAACATATTTAAACTTTAACGCAATAGTTACTTTCCCCGATAACTAGTTACTTCTATAGCGGAGTAATTCCGTTACTAACTCAGTTACTTTTTGGGAGAAGTAACTAGTAAATAAAACTAAACTAATATAACTACTACTTTTTAAAAGTAACGTGCCCAACACTGGTTATTAAACCCTAAAAACTCACCTGTTGTGTTTCCTCAGCTCTGTCGGCTCTGCGTGAACGTAGCTGCCTTATCTGAAATCCTCCCAGTCAACCTCGAGTATATACAAAGCTCAGTGTCCCTCCCCCACTTTCTCAGTCTTTCACAAACCTATTTACCTCAAATGTATAGATGAAACGTGATCGTTCTGCATGCACGACTTCCACACGAGGGAAAGTGAAAGCAAGTGAGCCCTGTCCTTTTGAAACTTCGTTACCTCGTGACAAGAATACACTGACTACATGTACGTAGAAGATATATGTGTGGAAGTGGTCTTATTTTCACTATTAAACGTAGCCCTGAGTTCTATTGCTGTTTTTGTCAGGATTTGAGTGTTGAAGTGAGGACCCAAGTGCAGGATAAATGATGAGGACAGACACCTGTGTGCACACTCGTCTCAATGTACAAATAACCCAGACAACAAAAACCGGAAAAAAACTTTGGGTTACATTACGTAATCCTTGGTTCTTTGATAACAGAGTGAGGTGTTTCACTATGGGAATCGCCTTGGGCGTGACCAACTACGGAAGCTCCAATGGCACAACGTCTGTCTTTGACAGACAGGTTGACCTGTGATATGGGCCCCGCCCCCTGGTACTATCACTGTCTCATTCTAGCCCGGTTTCTTTCCGTGCCTGTGCAAGGAGGGAAGTGCTGGTGAAACACCTCGCTCTGTTATCAAGGAACCAGGGATAACGTAATGTAACCCAAAGTTTTTTTCCTTGAGCTTGTCACCAAAGCCCACATGGCAAGCTGAAATTGCTGCTAAGTAGACCTTAATCGTGGAAAAGGCTTTCCCTTTATCCACCAACTCCTGCAGGAAACACAATACATCCACCAATGAACTTTGAAAAGGAACATTGTGTCTATTATTGCACCACTCTTCAAAAATCCACCACTTACTACTGTAAAGAGAGCGGGTAGAAGAGGCTCTGGTGTTCTGAATGGTCTCGATCACCTCTGGGGGCAGACCTGCAGCATTCAAATTCCACCTTTCACTGGCCAGGCCCATAGAGCCATGTGTTCTGGCTGTGGGATAAATGGCAATGTGAAAATATGCATCTGAAAGATCGATCATCACAAACCAGTCGTTTGGACGTATCGAGCTACAGAGCACTTTGTGTGTTAACATTCTGAACGTGTACTTTTGCAAGTGCTTGTTTAATACACACAGGTCTAATATGGGGCGAAGAGATGCACTCCCTTTCTTTGAAATGATGAAGTAACGGGAGTAAAAAACCCTGATGCGCTTCCTCGTGCGGCACCTTTCTGATCGCTTGTTTGTTTAACAAAGTTGCAATCTCGTCCTCCAGGACCCGTGCTGAATCTCCGTTGGCCACTGAAGTTAGGTTGAATTTCGGTGGTTTTATTCCTGAGAAATTGTCTTTAATGCCCAGGGATGAACTGCGCATGCGTGCCACCTTTCGCTTCGAACCGAGAGGGAACCGAGTGGACTCATTGTGTCGCGCGAATGTGACGTCACCCCCTCGGTTCGAAAAGAGGCCCCTCTAGGGCATTACTCTCCCATTACTCTTCAGGCACCCGAAGTCATTTTGCAGCGATGAGCCACGGAAACTTTACTCGTCGCGCTGTTTCTAACCACCCGAACACCTGCTTAATGAGCTAGCGGTTAGCATGGTTAGCACGCATGCCTGGCCTCACTGTAACATAGAAAGTGAGTAACGGCAGTAAACGGCATGTTTGGCTTGACATTTTGTCTGAGTGACACGAGTCACTTTTGTGCTAAAGCCAACGCTTAAGACGCCTTAAGTTGTGCACATGGTCTGCAGCAGCAGCACCAGGACAGAGCTCGGGGCGCAGAGAGGCTCAATGCTCATGGTGCGCCAAAGCAGCAGCAGGGCTTGGGGCCGGTGCCGCAGCGGGGAAAATTAAATTTTATAGTTATGAGTTATATAATGGGATGTTGAAGTATATTAGGGGGCGCTAAGGCGCGAAACATCAGGACCTGACAGTTATTCATTTTCTATGTTCTGTAGCATATCTACACAGATCATCACGGGATTGTTTATAAGAAAGCATAAGTTATTGATGAACCCAAGCCCCATCAGAGCCGTCAGGATATTTTTATTTTTAAGTAGCTGAAATGATTTTAGTTATCCCTTTCACTAGGGATGTCCGATAATATCGGCCGGTATTAGCCTATTTTTGTAATATTGATTCATATCGTTATCGGTTTTACCACCGATAATGAAAACAGATGACATAATGCCCAGGTTGTGCTGCTGCGTGCTCCTGCTGCCGCTGCTTGTGGGGTCCTGAGGCCTAACCTTATGAAACCGCACCCGGAGCCAAAACAACAACAGAGTGTAGCTAGTATGGTTAACAGGTTGCTTGCTACCTAAAATCAGTCTGGGCGGGAAAAAAAACGCCTGCATATATCGATATACCATATCGGTTGATATTGGAATCGGAAATTAAGAATTTGGACAATATTGGCTATCGGATATGGGCAAAAAGTCAATATCAGACATTCCTACCTTTCACCCTTGCCTTTTTTACTTTTGAACAAAACTGTCACACACGTCACACACAGACACACACACACAGTTTTTAATAATGCAGTGTTGGGCAGTTCTTAACCTAGGTAGTTTCTGCTTCAATCCCTTTAGATGTTTTCTCTGCTTGATGCCAATGATTTGAACCTTCTCAATCAGACTAACATCTTTTTCACATGGTTGTTTACGAAATGAGAAGCTGCTCATTGCATCAGTTTGAGTTAGTTTGAGTTGAAATAACTTGTTGCCAACTGAGAGATAATCACCCATACAGTAATCATCCAATAGGAGGCTAGTACCTTTTTGCTTATTTAAAGCCGGGTGGCGACATTTTTCTTTGGCCAGGTAGTGTATGAAGTATCAAGATTTAACAAGAACTAAAAGCAGTTGCACCTGAAGAAGTGGGATGGGATGAATGTGCCTCTAGTTAAAAATGATTCAGGCTCAGTGATCACTTCGCTTGGTTTATTGCAATAATTCTGCCCAGTAGGAGACATACACACAGAGGAAAGCCCCACTGAGCCCCACCAACGGGTCTTGTAGTTCGCGCTTCCGTTAGATCTGTGCTGGAGTATGTGAGAGCAGTGGAAAAGTACCTCTGTCTACATACAGCTTACCTTATAAGGAAGTGAAAAGAACATCAGGAACATCATGAACTCAACTAATGCAAATGATCCAGAGCCCCAAAATGTCACCATCCTGATATACGCTGCCTAGGCACATACTGCCGCTCTCTGTGATATTGCTCTCTGCAAGACACAGTGGTGGGCTGCAAGAGGAATCTGGACCTATTGTCCTTATACTGCAGAATGTATGTTCATGTAGATGTCTGCATATGACATCCGTACAGCTGCTGATCATTTCAGTCATTCAGAAAACAAATGTGACATACCAGGAGGAAGCTACAAAACAGAAGTTGTTGTATTTGAACATCTCAGCCCCTGCCTGTGACTATGAACATGAGTTGAGACCCTCTCTTCACTGGTCAGAAAATATGAGGTTGGTCTAAATACGAATGCAGAGTGGACGCTTCTCTTGCCCGACAGTGTGAGTCGGAACAGCAGTACTGGAAAGAAGTCCTTAAACGTGTGGTTGCTGTTATAACATTTTCGGGAGCGAGAGGACTGCCATTTTAAGGCGACAACTATTTGGGACCGCTTGAACTGATCGCGCAGTTTGACCCCTTTTTAACGGAGCACCTTGAGAAGCATCTTACCTGTCATCAACTGTGTGCGAAGAATTAATTTCATTAATGGGTGAGAAAAACCTGAGTAACTGATAGCAGAGGAAATGAAACACGCTAAATATTTCTCTGTAATCGTTGATTCAGCATCAGATTTAGCACACATAGATCAGCTCACATATGTTTTTCGTTTTGTCAGCGCAGATGGCAGAGTAGTGGAAAGAGTAGTGGGTTTGAGTCCATCCACAGCCACACAGGTGGAAGCCTAGCTGAATCTGTGATTGGAATGGTGCGAGGCTTGGGGTTGGACTTGTCAAACTGCCGTTGCCAAAGTGACGATAATGCTAGCAACATGCCTGGAAAATACAGCGGGGTCCAGGCTCACTTGAGAAAACAAAACACACCAATTCATCATACGCCATGTGCTGCCCTTTCGCTGAGCCTCATAGGTGTTAACTGCATTGAGAATTGCTGTGAGGAGGTTAACTCTTTTTTTGAACTGCTGCAGTCTCTGTATTTTGCAGTGCATCAACACATACAGCTTTCCGTAACAGCAAACATTACATTAGCTGCACTCTAAAATCCCTCAGCACCACCCGATTGAGTTGCATCGATTGTTGCATTGTTGCATTGTTGCATTGATTGTTAAACTTGATAAACTGGAGACAGTAATAATGACTATGTTGTGGGACCGGGTACTGCATAGATTTAAGGCAACAAGTGACCAACTCCAAAAAAACGATATGGATTTAGTTGTCTTTTGCTCTTGGCCTTTTGCGCTCTCTGCATTCATATGTTGGCGCACTACGAGAACTGTTTGCAGAGCTCCAAGAATCAGCACGCCCTGTCAGTGCTAAACAAAATTACCAGTTTGACACTCGACGTGTGAGAAAAAGAAAGAGATTTGCAGACGAGTCTGCTGATGACAGCGAAGCAGTTTTTACTGACAGTAGTGAGAGATTCAAGGTTGAAACATATCATGTCATCATTGACGGACTATCGTGCCTATCCAAGCCCATCGAAGCCTACACACACGTGTGTGACCTCTTGGAGGTTTTATTTCAGAGGGACTGTGATGATTGTGATGTGTGTGGAAGAGCTGCTAAGCTGAGCTCCACTTATCTGACAGATCTGGATAGTTCCTTATCAGACAAACTTGTTCAGTTCAAGCACTTTGTGCAGAATGAGACTTCACGTGTACAGCTGCTGCAAGGCCTTGAGAGTCATGGACTTAAGACAACATTTCTGAATGTTTATGTTGCACTACGACTGTTTTTAACCTTGCCTGTGTCTAACTGTGAGGGTGAGAGGTCGTTTTCTCTTTTGAGACGAGTTAAAAATGATCTGAGGACCACAATGTCACAGACACGGCTCATTTCAGATTTAAACAGGCACTTCCCCATTATTTAGGATTAAAATTTTGTATTTTGCCAGATTATGTATCTTTTTTTTTTGTCTTGTCCTCTTGAGAGAAATTGACAGATTTTCAAATGTTGATGTTGCACAAAAATGTTTAATTGTGATGTGACAGGTTGTTAACTGTTCCTGTAAATTATTTATTGTTGTTGAGAAATTTCAAAATGTTTATATTGTTATATATAATAGTTTGATTGTTGAATTGTTGAATTCTGAGGTGACAGGGTGATTTCTGTTTAATTCAATACATTTGTACTGGGATTAAATTCTGTTAAATAAACGTTGGATGGTTTGAAAGTGGTTGCTTATTTATTTTTTGTGAAAATGGAGGACACTTTCCTGTCTCTCAATGTAGTGGGTCAGTTTTACCAGATTATACTGATGCTGATGTGTTTTGTTTTCATAACACCATAGTGGACATAGTGGTGCATTTGTAGTTCTATGAGCATTTGCACATCTGTACATCAAAATACACTTGAGTATATTTACTATATATGACTGTAATTTATTCTGTGTTTTGCCAGATTGTGGTGATCCTGGGGTCGTGATGATGGGGCCCCAGAATATTGTTGCCCCCGATACAGCGAAGTGTTAATCTGGCTCTGCTCTTATACTCTCAAATTGTCATGTAACATCATCAGATATCGACCTGAGGCAGATTGGTCCCTCCATATGAGCTGGATTCTGCTCGAGATTTCTTCCTGTTAAATGGAAGATTTTCCTGCCACTGTCACCTTCAGCCTTTCTCTGGAGGTTTCACGCTGGATTTTTTCGAAAAGCCTCTTGAGACAATTTGTATCGTTGTTGACGCTATAGATAAAATTCAATTGAAATGAATTAAACCGGTGGTTTTATGTGTAACATGTTAATAGTAGAAAAGGGTGAATCCCTATAAATTAGAAAATGGCGCCATCTGCTGTCAGAGTTTTATTGTTTTATCTTTGACAGCAGGTAACAGAGCCGTATATTAGAGAGTCTGTCCAACTAGAGAATGGACCGTCTGAACTGTCCCTCGATGCTGATTGGTTCCGAGCTGGTCACGTGTTTCGTAGGCGCCATATTAGATACGTCTAACCGATATTCACCCATAGAGAAGTGGGAATAACAGAGAATAAAGTTGGATTAAAGATTAAATATGCCGCAGTGCTCAGCCCACGGCTCCAGCACAGGATCACGAAAACACGGAGGAAACTCCACCGTTTCCCCAATAAACAAAAACAGAGAAAGTTATGGAGCAGAAGATTAAAAGGAAGAACTGGATGTCAGCTGATTTCTCTCTATAATGTGATGAGGTAAGTGTCAATGTGTAAATGTTAAGTTTGAAGTTAACCTAGCCTTATGCTAGCTAGTTAGAAAAGTAGCAGCTACCGTCATATATGCTGTGAAACCCACCTGTGCATTTATGTCGGTGGCAAATTTAATTGACACATAACTTTGCGTCGGTTACGAAGCTATTAACGTTACTGCTAGCATGCTACTGATATAATGATAACGTTAAATAACAGTAACACTAGTTTAATTCTCACTATTACTGAGTATTTATGCGTTTTCGGTGTAATTTCAACCTTTTCTCGGCGATGGATGAACATGACTGAGGAGAAGATAAACACAGCTCCGTGATTAACTAAACAATCGGACTTTAAAGCATTTTACAGGCTCATTTAAGGTAAGTAACTTAGACCTGAGGGCTTTTTACATATTGAGAGACACAATAACACTTATAGCCCCGTTAATGGTGAAAATAAGACATTTATTTCAACAAAGCACATCCACCTCGTACTGTTAACCTAAATATAAAGTTCTCAAAAGTTAAGCTAATTAATTTCTCTGTTTCGTTCAGCGAACTGCTAGTTTTTCATGTTTTATTGATTGATATTCCAAAATGTATAGCTAGGTATTTTTTCAGACAGACACCAGTCCCCTAGTTTTATATATATATACTTTGTCTGGTAAGTTACACTTAAGAAGCTAACAGCTAGCCCAGTATGCATTTTCTGTACGTTTTTCACAGGAGAGGAATAGTTTTATTGAATTTAATTTTTAAATTCTTTTTTTAATTTACTTTAATTACATTACGGTGTATAGTATAATATTCACAATCAGAATTGATGTACAATGAGGATTTGCTCTATCATTTCATTCGGCACAAACCTGGTGAGCTCCAAGACATTGTTTTAGTCAAGGTGACACATTTATCACGTTTGTACCTCAACCATCATGATTTTAAATGGTTAATCCAGCGTAAACCAGTATCTCAACTCAAATGTTGCTCGTCTGCAAGTTTTAGATGCTGTTTAGACTTTCGAGCGCTTCTTCCTCTCCATGTTGCTGCTCTGTTTGTCCGGCAGAGTATGACGTAAATGTGCCATTAAGAATAATTAAGAGAATTGATAATGTTTGAGGTGTACAATTTCCGATGGAATGGATTAGTTGGAACCGGCGCTGAGTCAGAAAAAATGAGTTTCTAAAAGTAGAATGGGAGGTAGAGCCTTCAGTTATCAGGCTCCTCTGCTGTGGAACCAGCTCCCAGTTTGGGTTCAGGAGGCAGACACAGTCTCTACGTTTAAGGTCAGGCTTAAGACTTTCCTTTTTGACAAAGCTTATAGTTAGAGCTGGACTTAACCATCCCTTAGTTATGCTGCTATAGGCCTAGGCTGCAGGGGGACGATGCACTGAGGACATGTCCTCTCCTCTTTCTTCTCTGGCTCCTGTCCTCTAATATCTTATCATTTATTTTCTATCTCTTATAATTTACTAACCACTGTGTCTCACTCTCTCCCCTCCATCTTCTTGTGAGGGTCTCTGGTCTGCAGTGCTGAATATCTGACCTGTGGAGCTCCATAAACTACATCTGCATCTACATCTGTGAGGAGGAGGTCTTATCTGGATCTGGTACTTGATGCACATAAGTTTCTTTTTTTCATGTCATGCGAATGGTTCTGTGAAATGTAGAAACTGAATATATTCTACAAAAACAAAATGTATAATAAAAAATATAGGGGGTACAGGGGATTCTTTCCCTGCAGAATTTGTTTGAGCATCATAAATTTAAATAGAGCAATCTGGTGCGATTTGAGAGACAAATCAAGAAGCTTTAGACAATTTATCAATTATCACTATCAATACTATGGATTGGATTATACTCACAGTATAATATATACTCACTGAGTCCATTTTGTCAAATGTGTGTTTTATTAAGTTTACTAAGAACAAGTTGGTACTGAACTCTGACTCTTTGCCTTTTTTGTTCAAGTAACATGATACCACTGAATAATATTAATAAATCATTTTGGAGTAACAGGTGAAAATCAGGTACCCTGGAAGTGATGAAACCACTTTAACCTCACACAATAAATTGGTGTTACAGTAACATAAGAATCATGTTGAATCAACAGGATTCTTTTAAACAGTCTTAATGTAACTGAAATATTTTGGTTTGATAAATAATAATTGAGGAGGAAAAGAGAAAATGATGTTAGTTGAACACAATATGATTGTGTGAGACGGATGAACACATTAAAATGAAGTAAATCCAAAGGATCTTTTTTCTTTAGTTACAGTAACATAATATCATTGAATAATACGACTGTCTTTTCATTTTTCTATCAATAAACCATTGTGCCAGGTTACAGGGTTGTATGACTCACACGTTTGAATTATCCAAAAATAAAGCTTGAGTCACTCGTTTTCTCTTTTTCTGTTTATTTAAAATCAAAACGAACAACAAAAATGCTTTTAAACTAAACATAAACAAAACACTGAACACGCCTCTTCCTCCTTCCACAGCTGCTACAAATCTGAATTAAATCAGAACAGCTAAACACATAAACATAGATAAATCAAATGATCACTCTCATACCCCAAACCATAACTTAGACGTCCCATATCGAATACAGCAAATCATCTAAATTATAAAATAATTAAACACAAAAAATTGGCTCCAACAACTGCCATTAACAAATCAATTTGGAGTAATGGTTGAAAATCGGGTACCCTGGAGGTGATGAAGGCACTTTAACCTCGCATAGTAAATTGGTGTTAACAGTAACTTAAAAATGTGTTGAATCAACATGATTCTTTCAAACAATTTTAATGTAATTGAAATATTTTGATTGGACAAGCAATAATTGAGTGAGGGAGGAAAGAGAAATTTATGTCAGTTGAACACAATACGATTAATGTACACATTAAAATGAAATAAATCCAAAGGATCTTTTTTTTCACTCATGACATTATTTGTGTTAGTGGCCTTAATGAATGATTCACTATGTTATTAAAGTTATTAATTCATTCCAAACTAAGCAAGATTATAATAAAGAACAAGAAAAACTAAAACGTTAATAAAACACAGTTAAAATATTACTGATACTATTAAACATCTCTTAAATGTTAAAAGCTGTAAATGGCATAAAGACACTGTGGTGTGTAATAGAATACTCAGAAAAAAAGAAGTCAAATGTTTAAAGTTGCTGAATCATCAACCCTGAGACTTTGTCAGGAACAAACAAACCTGGTGTTTTAGAAGATATGAACTAGTTATATTGTTTTATTATTGGAGCACGAAAGGTCAAAATTACAAGATAATTTGTGTTGGATTATGTTTTCTACAGATATTGTGTAACTTTCATTGTTTGCATTTAGATTATAGATTGTTTGCAAGATTATTATATATAAAAACCAACATGTGCAAAACGAGGTTAATAAAACGGTTAACAAATACTGAGAAAAAACAACGTTAAAAACAAACAAAAAAAATTTAAAAGAAAGAAAGAATTTTAGGTTGATTTGACTTTGAACTACTTAACCAAACAGATTAAAAATATAATTTTCATTCAATCAAATTTCAATTTTGACAATGATGTCTAGACAAAAAACAACTGAATCCAAATATTTAGATTTAATCAAATATAATACCCTGACATTTAACAACTTTACTGAACTTAAGAACAATATATTGTTTTATTTCCATAAATTGTAGCTGAACAACTTTGACACAGTGGTTTGATGTTGACATCGTATATTTGTTTGTTACTCTCCTGATCAGTTTTCTTTTCACTGAGGCAAACAGGTTTCTGGAGCCTAATCTAATCACCTACAGTATTTGATGATTTGTTGACTGTCCACATTTAGGACATTTTATTTGCACATCATTTTAGAAGATTTCACTTTGTGAAAAATCACAGGAAAACAATTGTTAGGACTTTCAGTAGAGTTGTAATTGTGTAGTTTCACTCACTGTTTTACATTTCATCCAGACTTTTAATTGCTTCTTCTTTTGTGTGAGTTTTCCACTCACTGGGAATTTCACCTTTGCCCTTGAATTTATGACCATAGTGGTCTTCCAGGTCTTTTTCAAACCGACACACAAACCATGTCCAGTATTTCAACTTTGACTCATCAGGGGTGATTCTCCAGTTAGCAAACCTTGGTCCAGCTTTTCTATACTGTTTGAAAGGAATGGTGTATTCCGAATTTGTCTCAGGGTAAAAAGATCTATCACTCACAACATTTGTTGTGCAGAAATCAACACTCATTATGTCTGTGTGTCTGTAGTGCCAACCTTTGATTGCACCAGACCGGTGAAAAGGGACACTGTGGTCCTCAGGACTGTGGTCTTCCAGGGTGTTGGTGCAAACAGCTGCACAGAATGGACATGTTACCCAGCAGCACTCACACAGCTGATCAATGAGGATTTGATCAGGTCTCAGCCTGAATTCCTTCATCTTATCCAGGGAGAGGTGGTTCATCTCCTCAATGATGTTAACCAGACCTTTCTCTATCTCTTCTTTAAGAAAATCAAAGTTGTTTATGTCACTGAAGTTTTGACAACAAATGGTATCAAGTGGCAGCTCATCCTTGAGGAAAGAGGAATATTCCTTCACCCACATCTCTATGTCTCCTCCCTGGGTTTTGACTTTTGTTGTTGCTTCAAATAAAGCTTGTCTCACAAGCTGACTGATGTCATCAACATTTTTCTTCAGTATATTCTGAGCTTTACCGCTGTGTTCTCTGAAGATGTATTTCTCTATTTCTTCTTTTATAAAAGCCTCTACTTGCTCCCTTGGATGTCGGATGTAGTTGATAAAATCATCAAAATCTTCTTTCTCTGCAAGTGATTTCAACACATGTTTCTCCAAATCTAACCTGTTCCCATTGAATGCTGGGATGGTGCACCTCATCTCTCCAGCGAGATCAATGGCGGTCTTGTTACAAACAGTCTCAACAGTGGAAACCTTCAGTTTGTCACAGATCATTTCTCCAAACACGACAGCAGATGAGTTTCCTTTGCAGAAGCTTCTGAAAACATTGGAATATTGTGGTTTATTGTTGTTCAGGTAAGTGAGGGCATCATTGTTCTTTTTGAATGTCTGGTGAGAATCTGAAAGCCAACTCTCCAGTCTTTCAAAAACATACAACAAGACATCAACTATAAACTCCTTCTTGAATGAATAGTTCCTCTCTGATTCAAATTCTGTCACTTTTTCTTGAACATTTTTGGCCACTTCTTGTAGGTAAGTTGAGCTGTAGCCTCTTGTTGCTACAGGCTTGGTCTTAATTGCATCAAGGGACTGTTGGTAAATGTTGTTAATGAAGGTTCTTATCATTTCCTGTTCTTCATGAGGAAGAATATTTTGTTGTGTTCCTACAACTTTTTGTCGAGCGTAGCCCATTACAGCTTTGAACCCTTGTTTGATTTTGTGTGTTACATAAGAGTTACAGTAATTCCCAACTTTTGATACATTTTTGTATCTTCTACTACTGTTGGATTCATCTATGAGAGACCATTCAATCCCCAGCTCCTGAAGGATGGACATTTCATCTTCCTTCAAGTTTATGTCCTTAATGGGTTTTATATCTTCAGTTAATTCACTGACCCAGTTGGTCCAAACAGAGTTGAACTGCTTTTGAAGCTCCTCTTCATCCTTTGCCTTGTCTTTTAACTGTTGAGCAAGCTCTTTGCTCTTTTGTAGCAGTTTGTTCTCAAACTCTGGCTTTTTATCATCAAGCTTTTTACAAGCTTTCTTTTGCTGGATAACTTCTTCCAGTTTCCTTTTCACTTCTGTTACCTGATCCTCATGAAACCCCTTGATTTTGATTTCAAATCGGCCTCGCCACTGAACCAACATGTCTTTGTCTCTGTTGTCCTCAAAATGTGATGTCATGTCTTTCTGGATTTTTTCATATGTTTTCCTCATTTCATTAAAAAGGTAAGTACGGTCAACATTGTCCAGTTTTCCATTTTCAATCCTGGTGTAAAGTTGGTTTTCAATGGTCAGCATTCTGCTCCTAAGGTCCCAAGTCCAGTTCCCATATTGGACCTCAAGCTTTCTGTACACTGCAATTTCAAGCGTGTTTTTGAAACTGAAAACAAACTGTTCGTTCATCAGAGTATTCCACAGGTCTTGAATTTTGCTTTTAAAATGTGAGAGAGTGATTCCAGCAGACTGTGAAGCCTTAGTGAGGATCATCCTCTTCAGTTCTTGGACACTCTCACTGTAACCAGGATTTGGGGGAGCCATCGGTGGACTTCCTTCCCATAGCTGGGCAAAGTATTTCACATCTTGTTGCACATCAAATGCAATGATGTCACTGAAGCACTTAACGTCACACACCTCCTCTTTGGCAGCGAGCTGAGCCATCTGGTCCAGTTTTTCTTGCAGGTGTCTCTTTCCATCCATGTTTTTCTCTGCAGCTGCAATGTCTGTAACATTCTGGTGAATAAACACACAACTCGGAGAAAGCTTAACTTTCTTCATCCTCATGAAAGCCTGGACAACAATCTGCAGGACATCTTGCATCTCAGTTGGATTCTCACCAAAGATGTTGATCAGCGTCATGTTTCCCAGGCCAACAACAAATGTGGCCAGTGTGTTGTCGTGGTGAAGAGTGGATTTACCTGCCAATTCAAGAGCACGTAGTCCTTCAGTGTCCACTACGAGAACATAGTCAAACCTGAAATCTTTCTGTATTTCCTCTGACACTTTGACCAGCTGCATGAAAGCACCCTTGGTGCACCTACCAGCACTCACTGCAAACTGCAATCCAAACATGGCATTCAGCATTGTTGATTTTCCACTGCTTTGTACGCCCAGAACCGACAACACAAAAACTCTCTGGTCGCCCAGTTTCTTGATGACTTCTTCTAAAACACTAGAGATCCACGTCAAAGGCACATGACCTGCATCTCCATCCATCAGCTCCATAGGGTGTCCTGATATCATCAGATCTGCAGCCAGTTTAGGGTATTTGGACCAGTTGGTCTGTCCACTGTTTGGTTGTTTCTTCAGAGCTTGATGAGCTTCATAGATCTGTCCCATTTCTCTAAAGATATGCTCCAAACCAAAAGTTGCTGACTGCAGTTTTTTTGATATTGTTTCAAGTTCATCTTGTTTACGTTCTAACTTTTGAGAATTTGGGTGTTTCTTCTTCAGAACCAAGACCTCAGACCATTTTTCATCATAGCTTTGGAGAATTGAAGACAGATTGTCTGTGCAGAGAGCATCTATTAAGATCTGAGTCCATTTCAGGAAGTACTCTATCTCCTGGGACGACAAAGAAATGAGGCTTTCAGTGAATGACTTCATCAGTTCACTACAGGAAACAGAGCATTGATCTTCTCTGATTTTCCTCTGCTGCTGATTTTTCTGACTTTTTTCCTCTTCCGCGTTTCCTTTCAGATGATACAGTTCTTTTTTAATTCTCGCC
This sequence comes from Mugil cephalus, assembly GCF_022458985.1. Classification (NCBI taxonomy): domain Eukaryota; kingdom Metazoa; phylum Chordata; class Actinopteri; order Mugiliformes; family Mugilidae; genus Mugil; species Mugil cephalus. The sequence continues at coordinate 3,892,650 of NC_061789.1, read as the reverse complement.
CACTGGTGCCACAGTTGGCCTTGACAAGGGAGAAATGTATCTTTGATCTTTGAAATGTTCATCCCCTGAATCAAATTAAATATTTCCATTGCTGCCTTTTCTCCTTTTCGACACACTGGGTCATCTTCATCCACTCTGATTCCAGAGACATTGGCCATAGATTTGAGCTGGAAGGAGGTTTGTAGTCCAGACAAAATCTTTCCAATAATTCCTTTCAGTTTTTTCGAAACATTTGACTGGCTTCTGTCTTTCAGACCCATTTTGTACTTTCCTGGTTTCATCTGAACTGCATCACAATCATTGTCAGCAATGAGAATAATGAGAGGCTTCTGAGACTTGTAAAGATCTGAGATGACCGTCGTATTTCTGTGACTTTTTTCCAAAGTTGGTACAAGAACTACATTGACTGAAGAAGTTTCAGTCAGTATTTTAGTTTGTTTTTCAATCATCAGAGCATCACCATGAAGATTACAGAAGGCAATGCAGTCAGTGAAGGAATCACTGGGTTTTCCAGCAGGGCAGTACCAGGCAATCTCTGCCACACCGTCCATCAGATGACGAGATTTGGTGCTGCCTGGACAGTTTCTGTGGAAGAAGGTGTTGTGACGGTCGTTGATCAAAGAGTTCATGAGCTGTGATTTAGACTCAGATAGTGAACCCAGGCGGAAAAATGACACCATGTGTGTCTGAGCGTTGCAGATGGGCATACTCTTCATGGTGATGACATTCGAAACATCTTTAATTTGAGTTGTTTTCCATGTTTTGATTATTTTTCTAAATGTCCACAGAGGACATTCGATTGTTGCGGTCTCTGGGTTGGGAACAAGGAAAGGCAAGGCGTACTGACACTGTGATAACTTTGTAATCATGTTCTGCTTAAGGAAGCTGTCTGAGCAGTGAAATACTGCCATTTGAACATCCATTGGATGCACGTTGGTTAGTTTCGATTGGTCCACGTCTACAGTGGTGCTAAAGAGAGCATCTAAGTCATTGTCATCTGATTCAGATACTAGAACAGACTGTGAATCTTTCACATCAGAACCATCTTGTCTTTCAGGAATATATCTGGCTCTGTAGTCTAATATCATTAACTTCTGAAGAAACGTATCAGCGAGATCTTTCTCAGATATCTCATTGCCCTGTTTAACATGTGGACCTATTTTGAGAAAATCTGATGGTGACAACTTCTCTTGTTCTTGAAGGTGAAGTCTGCTGAGCAGCATTTCCGCTTCTCTTTTATATTTCTTTATGTTGCTCTCATCTGCAAAACAGAAATGGTAAATCACATAACCACAAGAAAAGACATGTAAATATGGGCAGTCCCAGTCAAACATGCTGAATACATCATTTAAATAACACATATTAGACAGATCTATTCTGTCTAATATTGCTCATCTCAGTGATCATCCGTTCGTTCATTATTTCAGCATTTCAATGGGCCAAAACAACATCAAGAAACAGAGTAATCCATGCAGTGAACTGGCCTACTGAATCACCAGTTATAAACAAAACCGAGATGGTTTGGGATAAGTTCCTCCGCAGAGCGATGGAAAAGCAACCAACAAGTGCTTGAGTCATGTAGGAACTGGTCAAGACTGCTGGGAAACATTCAGCAACAAACTCACTCTCAGGCTTTGAGAAAACTCAAACACATAAGTGGATTTTCATAAAAATCAAGTGTCCTTTAGTGTCCTTAAAAACGAGGGTTTATATATTTCTGAATAAATAAATGCACAAGCACACTTGACTGTGTTCTCCTTTTCTACCCCCAGGAAATCTACAGACGTTTTGAATCATTTTTATGTAGAGTTATCTATGTATTTATCTATCAAAAATGTTATTTCAAAGTTTCAGTGTCTTCAGTTTTGCTCTCCAATTTAGAAAACTAGAAGTAATGTAAACAACAAAAAAACTTTCTCTTACCTTTCTCCTTGTCTCCAGTTTTAGATGGATTAGACCTGATGTCAGACTTTCCTCCAGTGTTGTCGTCAGTCTTCTCTGAGTGTTCAGCGCTGCCAGGTTCATTCAGGATGTTACACTAAGAAGAAGATTCCACATAAACATATCTGTAAAGTTTCTCAGCCATCTAAGTCATGGTAATCCAAAGGTGTTTGAAAAAAAGGCAACTGGACAGTTTTGAAAAAGAATTTTATACAAACCTAAGCTGAGCTGGTTAGTCTGTTTCAAATTAACATTACTTTCATGAATAATCAGACCAAGAAAAGACATAAACAGGCAATACTCAAGATAAGATAATACTTTATGATCCCCATTGGGGAAATTCAGATGTTACAGCAGCACAACAGTCACCAGAAAGAAATTAATTAACATTAAACAGGACAACATAAATAACTAGTATTACTGAAGCAACTAAGGAAAAAGAAACAAGATAAAACAATATGCATAGTTTAAAGATTTTACCTTGGATTCAGCTGGATTCTCTGTCTTGTTGACAACAGCTTGTAAGAAAAAAAAAAACATTGCACAGGGGTTTAAATTAATTTAAATGTACCTTGTCTGTTCTTTAAGACTACTTATAATGTTGTATTTTTATTAGTTCTTATTTTCAAATTATGCAGCATTTTCAGTTCAACTTTTGTGTTTGGTTTTAGTTTAGTTTGTATGAGCTTGAGCATTCTTTTTACATACTGAATACAGGGTATAATAGCAGTATCTCATCTACTGTACATTTAAGGCAGAAATTGGGGACATCTGGTCGCCCTAAAAAAACACAGAACTGACACGGCACCTTTTTGGAAGAAGTTCTTCCACATTTTCATGGTCTGTTTGTTCTGCCGCAAACTTTCCATCTTTCGCCAACTTCACAGTGATGTAGTCGCACCATGCGTGTTTAGAAGCGTTATATTGAAAATGGTCGTATTGAGAAGGATTGTATTTGACCATGAGTGCTTCAGAACAATGCTACATGATGTATTATATACTGAGGTTTTTCTAATGTAGGTTTTTTTGTCCACTCTGTTTTTATTCTACTCTGTCTGCACTGGTTGCATCAACATATTTCATGCAATAAAATTGATGAGGGCGGGGGTGCCTCACCGTAATTTTGTCTAGGGCGCCAAAATAACTAGGACTCTGTTTAATGGTTTAGGGTTATTTTTCAGCACGGGTCATGATGTTCACTGCTGTTGTTAAGTTACATCCACGTTAAAATCTCACCTGTCCAAACGGTTTCTTCTTTGTAGAGTTTCTGCTCCATTTGTTCTTTCTGTTCTTTATTCTCATCACACATCAGTGTTGTGTAACAGTGGTGATCGTTTTCAACAGATCAACAGATCTATTATCTCTTTTTCATCTGTCATACTTCTTCTACATGTGTGGAATCTTTGTTCATTAAAACTGGAGAAATCTTTAAGGTCTTCCAGTGCACTTTCACATGTTTCATCCAACTTATGAGTCACTATTGTCATTACATAAGAAAGAAAGTCTTTGCCAAAAGCTTTTTTTAACTTCTGCACTGCTGAGTGGTAATGGTTGACGTGCAGACCATTTGGCAGCAGTAGGACAAAGGCATGAATTCCCTGATTTAACGGGATTCTGTCAATGTTTGGAAAACCAAGCCTGTTAATGACGGAGATGTGCCGACCACACAAATCATACAGTTTGGAGGAAAAATGCTCCACATTTGTCAGCTTGTCATGGTCAAGTAAAATGTTTTTTGGTCCAATCTCAATGGAATTAGTATCACACAAGAAATTTAGAAATTAAATTCTAAAATGCAATATATAAAGTCCGTCTTATAATCAGAGCTTCTGTTTAAAATATTACTTTTGTCTTTGCTTTCAGTTGATGCAGACTTTGTTTGCTCTCCTGTGGTTGTGTCCTTCGTCTCTGAGTTCTGAGCTTCATCCTTCATTGGATCAGGCTGAGAAAAAAAGTGATTTATTTTTGTCACAATTCATTCCACAGAAATAGACTTGTTCTCTTACTGGTATGACAAATGTAAGTTTTAAGTGTTTTTCTGGTAACAAGCCAGAGAAGAAAAGAAACACAAGTAAAGTAAATGCATTAGATTATAATGACTAACATAGTTGTAAAACATTTACCGTGGTGTCAGCTGTACTCTCCTCCAACGGGTCTGTGGAGACATGCAGTAGAAAAAATGAATTTATGATCAGCCTACAACTCTGATATTTAGAGAACCATTCTTACTTCATGAAAAAATATTTTCACATTTTTAATTTACCTTTTTTATCAATCTCACATTTGGTTTCAGACTCTCCTCCTCCTCCTGCTATGTTGTCATTACTCGCTTCCATCTGCTTTTCATCTATAAATTATTCACCAAAAATGCAAATAAACCTCAAAACTGCGAATGCAGACCATTCATGAGTATCACATCTAACACTTCTCATATAATAACAGATTTGAGGTAGAAGATAAAAAGTAAAAACTGTTTCAAAAGCCGATTTCTGTTTATCCTGTTTTATTCAGCATGACCAGAGAGGGCGCCACAAACACTTGTGTATTAGGGAAATTTGGCAAAAAATGCAAATGATTCATTTTGTTTCATGTCTATATTTAATGCGCCTGTGCATGGGAAATATATATATATATTTTAAATGACATGTATTAATGGGGTGATATGTTTTTGTTTAAAAGAGGGTTAGCAGGAGGAAGTCTACAAACATGAGGTGAGATTTACTTGAACTGAAAATAGAAATATACAAATCTGAAGGGAATACAAAAATAGAGGGAGAGAGAGAGAGAGAGAGACTGACTGGTTAATAATTTACAAATAATTGAATAAAGGAAGCGTTTAACAACTAGAAACCATGAAGTAGAAATAGTTCCAATTGATAAAAAAGTGTTGAACATGTGCACCTCTATCTTTGTCTATTATTGGAATTACTCTGTCATAATTAGTTGTGTTCTTTTATTTATTTATTTATTTATTTGATTAGGTTATAAGTTATTGTAAAATCACTGATTAAAATGTTACCTTCTTCCTCAGTTTCAGATGAAACCTTCTTTTCAGCCTCCCTTCTTATGTTGTCATCAGTCTTCTCTGAGTGTTCAGCTCCACCTTGTTCAGTCAGTACATTACCCTAAGAAAAAGATAATTTTGGGCCAGTTTTATTAACAATGACTTAAACAAGAAAAAACTGTTCTTGAGCACCATTGCTGTATTTCTAGCTTTGAATACTTTACCTTGATTTCAACTGAATGTTTCACCTCTCCAACTGCTGGATAATTTAAAAATAAGCAGATAGCATGAAGTCAGCATCAGTCTATGTTTATAACATATTATACAGACACGCACATATATATATTTACACATGCAGATGGGTGAGCTAATAACACTGCATAACACTGGTTCAGGACCCCTTATTCACCCCTTAATGACCCAGATCAAAGACAATTTTCAGCTTCTCAGATATACGGAATTAAAAAGTTGAGCAGTTTGTACCTGAGACAGCAGAATATGACTGAATACTGTATATCCCAGTATTAAAACAAACACAAAAAACAAATGTCATGATGAACCAAAACGATGATGGAGATGGAAGTATTTATTTTTACACTCAATTAGCTGGATTTTAATTTAACCAGAACACTTCAGTAACTTCAGCCTTTTTTAACAGACTCAACAGAGCTTTCATGCACCAAATAAAAAGTCGAACTACTGAGAAATATTAACAAAAAAGTCAAAATGAAAAACTTTCCCCTTTCACATCGTCAATACGGGGTCGACCCAGGCAGCAGTAGGACAAAGGCTTGACTCCCCTGATTTAACGGGATTCTGTCAATGTTTGGAAAACCAAGTCTGTTAAAGACGGAGATGTGCCGACCACACAAATCATACAGTTTGGAGGAAAAATGCTCCATATTTGTCGGCTTGTCATGGTCAAGTAAAATGTTTTCTGGTCCAATCTCAATGGAATTAGTATCACCAATTAACACAAGTGTGAGCTCAGGCTTCACTGAAAACAAACATAAGAACATCAGTAGATTAGACAATCAAGTTCATTACAGTTGATTGAGGAAATTAAATTCTAAAATGCAATCTATGAAGTCCATCTTATAATCAGAGTTCCTGTTTAAATTTACTTTTATCTTTGCTTTCAGTTGATGCAGACTTTGTTTCCTCTCCTGTGGTTGTGTCCTTCGTCTCTGAGTGCTGAGCTTCATCATTCATTGGATCAGGCTGAGAAAAAGAGTGATTTATTTTTGTCACAATTCATTCCACAGAAATAGACTTGTTCTCTTACTGGTATGACAAATGTAAGTTTTAAGTGTTTTTCTGGTAACAAGACAGAGAAGAAAAGAAACACAAGTAAAGTAAATGCATTAGATTATAATGACTAACATAGTTGTAAAACATTTACCTTGGTGTCGGCTGTACTCTCCTCCAAAAGGTCTGTGGAGACATGCAGCAGAAAAGATGAATTTATGATCAGCCTACAACACTGATATTTAGAGAACCATTCTTACTTCATGAAAAAATATTTTCACATTTTTGTTTTACCTTTTTTGTCAGTCTCACATTTGGTTTCAGACTCTCCTCCTCCTCCTGCTATGTTGTCATTACTCGCTTCCATCTGCTTTTCATCTATAAATCATTCACAAAATGCGAAGAAACCTCAAAAATGCGAATGCAGACCATTCATAAGTATCACATCTAACACTTCTCATATGATAACAGATTTGAGGTAGAAGATAAAAAGTAAAAACTGTTTCAAAAGCTGCCGATTTCTGTTCATCCTGTTTTATTCAGCATGACCAGAGAGGGCGCCACAAACACTTGAAATACAAAGAGTGTATTAGGGGAAATTTGGCAAAAAATGCAAATGATTCATTTTGTTTCATGTCTATATTTAATGCGCCTGTGCATGGAAAATATATATATATATATATTTAAATGACATGTATTAATGGGCTGATATGTTTTTGTTTAAAAGAGGGTTAGCAGGAGGAAGTCTACAAACATGAGATGAGATTTACTTGAACTGAAAATAGAAATACACAAACCTGAAAGAAGTACAAAAATAGAGAGAGAGAGAGAGAACTGACTGGTTAATAATTTACAAATAATTGCATAAAGTAAGCATTTAACAACTAGAAACAGGTCTTTTTCATATCAAACTTATTTCTACCTTGTTCAGCCTCCTACAAACAATCTCCTCACATGCTGTATAAAGCAAGCAGCACAAGTTCACCAGAAGAGAGGTGACACTGTCCATGTAGTGGATCACATTTTTAAATCAAAGATAAAACACCACAAAAGCCCTAGAAACCGATAACGTAATAATTGGTGATAACGTGATAGATTTGACATTTTTAAAATGTAATAGTCCAATAACATAATAACTAGCCAACAACATAATAAAAGTCCTAAGTCATTATGATGTATTCTCAAATAAAGTGACCACACATGAAAAATGTAATCTCTATTAAACCGCCAAGGTGTACTCTCAGTGGCAGGGAAATAACAACTGGTCAGACCAGCCAAGAGCTGAAGTGGAAGAATACTGGAAACGCATATGGGAAAGAGAGGCATCACACAAGACCAATGCCCAAATAAACGTCAAGTGCAGCATATACCAAGGAGGTGCCCTATCACTACTGCTGTTCTCTGTAAACCGGAACTGCCTCAGTCAGATCATCACATAGAGTGTATAATTCCAATTCCAAAGTGGGGCAACAATCAGCCACCTGTTCTACATGGATGACATCAAGCTGTACACCAAGAACGAATGAAGAACGAATCCACACCACCAAGATCTACAGCAACGACATAGCGTTATCATCAGAACTGAAGGGGTTGACCTACCAGAGGACAACATAGGTGACATCCAAGTTAGTTACAAGTATTTAATGGAAATCATGAGGAGGCCACAATGATGTCAACCACAACCAAATACTTCCAGAGAGTAAGTCCTGAAAAGTCAGCTGAATGGTGAGATCAAGATCCGAGCCATCAACATGTCTGTACTACCAGTCATCAGATACCCCACTGTGACCATAAGCTGGCCAAAGCAGGAGACAGAAGCCATAGATATCAAGACAAGAAAGCTCTGTCATGGTTCTGTCTTTTATTTTCTGCCACGTTTTGTTTCCTATTTTATTCTCTCAAGTTTCTTAGTTTCCTGTTTCTCGCACCTCCTTGTGTTTCTGTCATGATGTCTGTTCGTATCGTGTTTTGTATGTTTTATTTTGTTAAGTTCTGGATTTCCTGTCTTGTGCCTCCTTGTGTGTCCCTTGTTTGTTAATTGGTCTGACCTTGTTTGATTGCCCTGATCTGTTTCACCTGAGCCCTCTTGTGCATATACAACCCTGCCTTTCCGTTGTGTCGCTTTTTTACCTCTCCATGTTTCCATGTCTTGTTCTATGTTATGTCGTCCACGGTCTTTGTATCCACACCATTCCGTGACTCTTTTTTTTTTGGATTTTCCTGCCATGCTTGCAGCATCTTTTGTTATTAAATACTTTTTGTTTGAACTTCGTGCCTCATCAATAGTCCTACACTTGGGTCCTACTTTTACCTTTAAACCTTCACATCCTGACAAGCTCCTCATCATGCATGGAGGGTTTCACCACAACTCCAACACCCTGAGACCGCACTAAGCTGAAAGAGGGAGGCCGAGGACAAGTGAGCATCAAGGCCACAGTCCAGGATGAAACATCCAAGAATGCATCAAGAAAATGGCCCTAAATGATGAACTGCTAAGATAGTGTCTCAGACAACAAAAAACAGATGAGAATGCAGAGGAAGAGGAGCAATACAACCTGGAGGGACAAGCACGGCATATACCACCGTCAAACTGAAGAAGTGGCTGATATCGCAAAAACCTACCAATGGCTGGAAAAGACTAGATGTAATAAGTTATTATGTTATCGGTTCAAGACTTTATTACGTTTTTGGCCAGTTATTGTGTTATTGGCTTCTACAAGCCTTAATGCTCTAAATTTAAGAGTGAAGACAGAAGTTTTTGATGCTATAAAAAGCACACAATTATTCATCCGTGTCTTAGTAAGGCAAATGAATGATTGTAGAATGTTTTTCTCTATTTAATCAAGACACAACATTCTACAATTATGAATTCATTTAATAATTTTGTTTACGCTTATTAAGGATAACATTCCTAGCCTGACCTTTTTTCAGTTATTTAGACAACTGTTCTTCATGAAAAAATATTTTCACATTTTTACATTACCTTTGTTGTCAGTCTCACATTTGGTTTCAGATTCTCCTCCTTCTGTTGTGTAGTCATTGCTCGCTTCCATCAGCTCTTCATCTTTATATTTATTCACAAAAATGGAAATAAACCTCAGAACTGCAAATACACATATTCATAATCATAAGAAGCCACATTTGTATATATGAACTCTGACCTCTTGTGGTGTCAAAGTTCAACATCATGTGGAAGACAAACCGCCATCTTTCTTTTTACCAGTGGAAAGCCTCAAGGCCAGCAAAGTCTTCTCTGCTGGACTAAACTTTGTCAAAACCACTGACTTACATTTTAATATTTTCCATTAATCTTATTAAATTATTCTCAGAAGCCTATTCTTTCCATGCTATGTCTGTCTCTAAGCTTCTACCAGTGTAACTTGACATTAGAGGTTTTATCTGATCATACATCAACCATCATGTGTTGCTGTAGTCAAAGGAACATGCCTATGCCTTCACAATTAAGATTAAGATAAGAATTAAGATATGGTTAATTACATTTGCACAAATTTTGCATAAAGCAAGGCATAATTTACTTCCAGGAAAAATTCAAAAAATGTTTTGGGATAGAGACAAAGGGTTCAACCTAAGAGGTGGTGGGAACTTAAAACAAAAAAGGTTTCGTAATACATCAAAACAAATGTGTATATCAGTCTATGGAGCGAAACTATGGAATAGTTAGTTATAGAATAGAGTGAAACGGATGGTTACATTGTAATCCAGGTTCTCTGAGTAGGTCTTTGCACTTTACATATTCTACATGCATGGGAGGCAGCTGACTCTTGAAGACACACCACCTGTGGTGGCCACGCATTGATTACACCTGTGGCTATATAGCCACTGCGTGTCTCTGGTTAACCTTCATTGGAATGTGTTCTGGAGCGGCCATGTGGCATATTCCATATGTATGGGGATTCTGTAAGACACATCGCAAGGAACCAAGCAGACCAGACTGGTCCTGTGACAGCCTAACATGGCAGTTGAGTTTGAATGAGACGTCACCACCACCAGAGTACTCACCCATGTGCTCAAAATAAGTGCAACAAGTGCAGCCCTGTATGGTGATACAACATTACATTCCTCCTAGACGCCATCGAGGCTTAGCTGGCCCCGCCAAATGCTAAGACCATGAATAAGCAAACTGTTAATTGGCCCGGGCTAGCTGAACTGAAAAGGACATCACTCAACAGAGCCCTGGTTATGGAGGCATGGTGCTTAGAGCCATGTCCTACTGACTAGGACCCAACACATGTTCAGTAGACGGGGTGCCAGCTACTATATTTATGCAGTATGACCTAATAAAGCTGGATGGGATTGACCAAGAGTCCTCTGTACCAATCTCCAACAGAGAGGCACTGGTGTGGAGTGTGCCCGCACCCCTGCTGGGGCCAGCCTTTCTACCCTTTCATAGGACTCCTGGATTGCACTCACAATCTAATGAGAAAGACTCGACTTTGTGACTGCCCACAGTGGTTTAGTCTGTAAAAGACAAAGAACCGGTCCGTCGCTCTTTGGGTCCTTTGGATATAAACCTTTAGGACCCTGACATGGCACAACAGTGGCTGGGTAATCCATCCTGTGTCACCGTCCTGTTTAGGGTTGAGGGGTTGCAATTCAATGAACTGACTGATGGTATGCAGGGTTTGGGCGCATCACTTGAGAAGAAGTGGCAGCATTCCTCATGGACTGAAATGGCGTGGAGTTCTCACATTCATTTGGCTGACACAATTGTAGATAAAAATGCCACCTTGAGAGAAAGTCATTTCAACTTCACTGTTTCAAATGGCCCATGCTGCAATGCCAACAGTACCACCTCCAAATCCCATGGAACAGCCGACCCTCTGTTGTAACGACTTACTCAAGATTTGAAAAGTCCCCAACGATAGGCATATGCCGCTTGAATTGATGAAGCCCAGACAGGGACAGCCCCATGGTTGGGAGCGGGGGGGTCAGAGTTCCTTGGGCCTGGGACTGAAGGTCCCGTCAAGGGGGAGCTCGCAGGGATGTCCCTGCAGGGGGGGAACCAAGTCATCTGGGGCCAATTTTGGGCCAACTCTGGCAGGAAGTTCAGGAGAGCTAGACAGATCTCTTGCAGTTTCAAAAGGCTGATGTGCATCGGATAACACCACTTGACACAACAACAGCCCAAATGTATTGGGATTATAAATTGATTTCAATACCAAATTAGAATCCAGCCATCCATTTCTTGAATAAATAAATGCTTTTCTACTCCCAGGAAATCTACAGATGTTTTGAAAATTTTTATGTAGAATTATTGAAAATTTGGAATATGTTATTTTAATGTCTTGAGTTTTGAAAAAAAAAAAAAAAACAATCTTTCACTTACCTTTCTCATTTTCTTCAGTTTTAGATGGATTAGACCTGATGTCAGACTTTCCTTCAGTGTTGTCGTCAGTCTTCTCTGAGTGTTCAGCATTGCCAGGTTTATTCAGGATGTTACACTAAGAAGAAGATAATTTTATTTGAGATGAGATGAGATGAGATGATACTTTATTGATCCCCATTGGGAAAATTCAAATGTTACGGCAGCACAACAGTGACCAGAAAGAAATTAAATAGGGAACACAAGGAACAGACAGCAAACAGCAAACAACATTTAATAGAACAAACACAACAGTCAATAACAAGTACACTACACAAATATAAACATGTCTGTGAAAGTTCTCAGTCATCCAGGTCATGGTAATCCAAAGGCATAAATAGGCAAGGTAAAACTATATACACAGTTGGAACTTTGAAGATTTTACCTTGGATTCAGCTGGATTCTCCATCTTGTTGACTGCAGCTTGTAAGAAAAAAAAAAAAAACAGATTGCACAAAGTCATATAAATGCAGCTTGTCTTTTCTTTTAGACTACTTATAATGTTGTATTTTTATCCATTCTTATTTTTATTTACATCCTGAATACAGAACATAATGGCAGTATCTAGTGTACATTTAAGGGTTTAGGGTTTGTTTTCAGCATTGGTCTTGGTGTTCACTGCCGTTGTGTAACTCGTGTGTTTTGGTTGGAGTGTGCATTGTGGTAAAGCTGTTAGATACTGGACAGTTGCAGGAATTAAACTTATAAAAAAATTATAATTTTTTTATAAGTTAGAAACAGTTAGAAATAATCTACGTTTTCCCCCCAAACAGGTTCCAAAGTTACATCCACGTTAAAATCTCACCTGTCCCAGCGGTTTCTTCTTTGTAGAGTTTCTGCTCCAGTTGTTCTTTCTGTTCTTTTTTCCCATCACACTTCAGTGGTGTGTAGCAGCTGTGATTGTTTTCAGAGACCATGACGTCTATTTTTTCCAACAGATCTATTATCTCTTTTTCATCAGTCATACTTCTTCTACATGTGTGGAATCTTTTTTCATTAAAACTGGGGAAATCTTTAAGGTCTTCCAGTGCACTTTCACATGTTTCATCCAACTCATGAGTCACTATTGTGATTACATAAGATAGGAAGTCTTTGCCGAAAGCTTTTTTTAACTTCTGCACTGCTGAGTGGTAATGGTTGACGTGCAGACCATTTGGCAGCAGTAGGACAAAGGCATGAATTCCCTGATTTAATGGGATTCTGTCAAGGTTTGGAAAACCAAGCCTGTTAATGACGGAGATGTGCCGACCACACAAATCATACAGTTTGGAGGAAAAATGCTCCATATTTGTTGGCTCGTCATGTTCAAGTAAAATGTTTTTTGGTCCAATCTCAATGGACTTAGTATCACCAATTAACACAAGTGTGAGCTCAGGCTCCACTGAAAACAAACAGAAGAACATCAGTAGGTTAGAAAATCAAGTTCATTACAATTGATCGAGGAAATTAAATATAAAATCAAATCTATAAAAATCCATTTCATAATCTGAGTTCCTATTAAAATATTACTTGTGTCTTTGCTTGTAGTTGATGCAGAATTTGTTTCAGCTACTTAGAGAGCCATTAAATCTTAAATCATCGTTGTTGTCAGTCTCACATTTGGTTCCAGATTCTCCTCCTCCTTCTGCTGTGCTGTCATTGCTCACTTCCATCTGCTCTTCATCTTTAAATTATTCACAAAAATGGAAATAAGCCTCAAAACTGCAAATACACACCATTCATAAGAGGTGCCACATTTAACAGTTTACCAGCAATAACAGATTTGATATAAATAATGAAAAATAAAAACAGTTTCAAAAGCTGCCAAGTTTTGTTCATCCTGTTTTATTCAGCACGACCAGTGAAGGCTCCACAAACATTTGGAACATGTAGCAGGTCACCAACATGGTACCTTATGTTCTAAAAGTAGCACTTGTCGCCATGGATCACCTCTAAAAATTGTATTTTATTCTGTTGCTGTATTGCATTTAATGTCAAATTATAGACTTTTTTCATGTCATGCGGAAGACAAACTGCCATCTTTCTTTTTACCAGCAGTGGGCTGTCCGGGCCGGCACTGGGGGCCTAAACATTACATTTCACTATTTTCCCATTAATCTTATTAAATTACTCCCAATAGTTTATTCTTTTCATTTCATGATTTGTCTCTCAGCTGTGGTGCTTCTGGCATTGTAGGGTTGTGCTTTGCATTACAGCTTTTATCCAATCATATATCAAACATCATGTGTTGCTGGAGTCAAAGAAACATGCCCGGGCCTTCACAATTAAAACCGCAGGTGGCTGAAGCTTGAAACACATCATAATGATGTGTCAAGTTCATATTCCTAGGCCTTCTCTATAGCCTACAGTAGTCCATGTCCTCTGATTGGAGGGTCAGTCATATCAGTTTGGGTCAAGCCAAGCTAGCAGTTCATGTTCATCTGTTGCGAGCTGCATAAGCAAGTCGTCCCTGTTTTGAAATTTGCTATTTTTTGAATTCACGATGGTAAAGGAGGAGACGTCATTGATTTGCTGGAATTTTTTTGTACAATTCATCAGTTTAGAGTAGGTAAACTCTAAATTTAAGAATGCAGACAAAAGCATTTGTGCTATAAAAAGTTCACATAATTATTTATGTGTCTTACTAACACAGATGAACAGCTGTAGAATGTCTTCCTCTAATTCATTTACTCAACATACAATGTGTACAATTTTTAATTCATTTAATATTTGTTAAATTGTTTACACTTTAGGATAACATTCCTATACATTTGTTTTTTTGTTTTTTTTGAGACATTGTGCAAACGCACAGATCTAAATAGATGCAAATAAACTATTAGCCTGCGCATTTTTTTTTTTTTTTTTTTTCGGCATTGATGAACTTATAGTAGGTACATTTAAGAGTTCCTCAGACATCTGCATGCAAAAACAAAAATTCTCCTGGTATCAATGTTATTAAACTGTAAAAAACTCACAGGTTGTTGTGTTTCCTCAGTTCTGCCTGCTTTGTGTAGATGTGGCTGCCTTATCTGAAATTCTCTAAGTCACCCTCAAGCAGAGCTCAATGTCCCATTGTGTCAACCTTTCACAAACCCCTCCCATTTACCTCAAACAGATGCAATGTGATCGTTCTGCAAGCACATCTTGTAAATAAGGGAAAGCAAGTGAGCTGTTTTCTTTGAGACCTCATGACTCAGAAAACACTGTCCACATGTATTGGTATTGGTGTTCCAATCAATTCCATGACCACAGGTGTATAAAATCCAGCACCTAGGCGTGCAAACTGCTTCTACAAACACTTATGAAAGCATGGATTACTCTCAGCTCAGTGAATTGTGGCGTGATACTGTGATAGGATGCCACCTATGCAACAATTCCAGTTGTGAAATTCCTTGTAACTAAATATTTTACAGTCAACTGTCAATGGTATTGTAAATGACGATTGTTAATGACAGTAACTCAGCGAAGTTTGCCACGTCAAATGACAGAGCAGGGTCAGTGGCACATAGTGCATCGAGATCACCAAGTTTTTGCAGAGTCAGTTGCTATGGACCTCCAAACTTCATGTGGACTTCAGATTAGCTCAACAACACAGCGTAGAGAGCTCCATGGATCGTGTTTTCATGGTCGAGCAGCTGTATCCAAGCCATACATCACCAAGTCCAATGCAAAGCATCGGAAGCAGTGATGTAAAGCATGTCACAACTGAACTCTATAGCAGTGGAGATATTCTCTGGAGTAATGAATCAAGCAATCTCTTGGATCAGTCTGGGTTTGGAGGTTTCCAGGAGAATAGTACTTGTCTGATTGCATTGTGCCAAGTGTGAAGATCGGTGGACAAGGGATTATGGAGTGGGGTTGTTTTTCGGGAGCTGGACTTGGCCCCTTTGTTCCAGTGAAAGGAATTCTGAATGCTTCAGTATACCAACATATTTTAGATAATTCCATGCTCCCAACTTTGTAAGAACAATTTGGGGATGGCCCTTCCTGTCCCAACATGGATGAGTAAGTTTGTCTGATCTAACAAACATGTTTCCAGAAGAATGATCAAAAATTCCCATAAATACAATCCTAATGCTTGTTGAAAGCCTTCCCAGAAGAGTTGATGCTGTAATAGCTGCAAAGCATGGGCTCACTTCATATTAAACTCTATGGCATCTTATGCGTGTAAAGGCAGGTGAGTTAATACTTTATATACAAGCAATATAGTGTATATCTAGATTCAACAGGAACTCTAGTGAGTGGAGAAGCAAATTGGGATGAATGTGGCTTAAGTTAAAAATGATTCAGATTCATTGGTCACTTGAGTTGGGTTATTTGCAATTACTCTGTGCAGAAGGAGGCACACAGAGTAAAACCCTGAAAATATGTCACACCGAGTGGGGGATGACAATAAGTATATAGTTTGTGCTCACATTGGATTTGTGCTGTGAGAGCAATGGAAAGGTACCTTTGTCTACAAACAACTTACTTCGCATAAAAAGGAGGAAGAAGAAGAGGAAGCATGTATGTGGTGGCAGAATGCGGAATCTGGAGATGAGGAAATGTCTGAAGTTGCCCCTAGATCTTTCAACACAAAATTTGATGATATGATGATATTGTCAAGTTCTGTCTTCTTTTTGTCACCACAAGTTTGCCCAAACTTGAAAAACTGCTTAATCAACAAAGGACGACTAAGTACTTGTTATTTTTATTTTATTGCCTTGAGGATGGTTTGAATAGAACAGGTTGATAACTTGATAAAATAAAAAATAAAAAGTGCCTACATGGATGACATGACCACCTTGACCTCAACCGCTGCATGCACCAAACATCTGCTAGGAAAGCTTGATGAAAACATTACATGGGCACGGATGAAGTCCAGGAGCATATCCATCGTCAAGGGGAAACTCACAGACCAGAGGTTCCACATCATCAACACACCCATTCCATTGGTGTCAGAACTGCCAGTCAAGAGTCTAGGGCGATCGTACAAAGCACGTCTCAAATATTCAGACCAGAGTGATCAGCTGAGGGAAGAAACCATCAAAGGCCTTGTCAGCATAGCATGTCACCACCTTCCTTCCTGGCAAGTTGAAACTGTGGTGTCTGCAGTTTCGTTTGCTCCCCCGCCTGATGTGGCCTCTAACAGTTTATGAGATCCCCATGACCAAAGTCAAGAAGCTGGAGAGAACAGTCAGTTCATACATCAAGAAGTGGCTTGGCTTGTATGGTCATGGTGCCCTGGAACTGTTGCACAGTCCAAATAGGGACAGTAGACCAGCTGGGAAAACCTGGAGCATCGTGAGCTCACTCTGGAAGGAAGGAGAACTACCAACAATGCCCTCCCTCCCCCAATGCCTAGACGCTCAAAAACCACCCCGTTCATAAGAGCAGGACAACTCTCAGCAAAAACATCTGTGAGAGTGGAGGCAACCCTTCTAGACTCTATTCAGGACTGGAGGACGCAGGTTGACCTAGACCAGAATTTCATCTTTTCGCCTGAGATCCTTACAATTTGCCTCAGGCCGGACCATGTCTTGTGGTCAACCTCCCAGAAGGTTGTGTTCATTGTTGAACTAACTTTACCATGGGAGGCAGCAGTTGGTATAGCATATGAGCGCAAACAACTGAAGTACGCGGACATAGCATTTGAGGCAGAGCAACGCAGCTGGCGTGGCCGGGTGCTTCCAGTTGAGGTCGGGTGTAGAGGCTTCACTGCCACGTCCACAACCAAGCTTCTAAAGGGAATGGGAGTACGAGGACAGGCCTTCTAACGAGCCGTCAAATGCCTGTCAGAAGCTGCCGAACGAAGCAGCAGATGGTGATGGATTAAGAGAAAGGACCCAACCTTGGCTGCAAAATGACCATCTGGGGTAAAAGCAGAGGGGGGCACACCTGGGCAGGCAGGTGTCGCCGTTGAGCCCTCTGGAGGTGTCATGGGCCTATCAACGAAACACCAGTGAAGGGGGGTGCCCGCCTGAAGACCCCAGTGAATTGTTTACCCCTTAACCCCCCCCCACTCAACCGATAAAATAAAAAATAAAAAGTGTTTCAACCATCACACTTTAACATTTACTGTCATTTCATTTCATCAAATGTAATTCAAAACTGTCATTAAAATTACTAAATTACATTAAATTTACATTAAAGTTTCAAATGAAGCTCATAAACTCAAATTTATTCAAACTATAATGTACTTCTTTTCAGAAAGAAACATAACACAACCACATCCTTTGCCTCCTACCAGTTTCGTCTTCTTGGTTGATCAGGAGCTATGGTCATATCATGTTTTTCCAGGAGAAAGTGAGAGAACTAACTTGCCTTTTCAGGGCAGGCGAGAGAGTAAACATTTCATGCCATGCTTCCTTTCCACTAGTAGTGCCAGTTAATATGGTCCCTCTAGAACAGGGGTGTCAAACATAAGGCCCGGGGGCCAAACTGGCCCACCAGAGGTTCCAATCTGGCCCATCGGATGAATTTGCAAAAATTACACTGAAGATAACAGCTGAAAATATTCAATAAAATAACAAATTGCACTTGCACCTTGCACTTCATAAGAAATTTACAGTTGTTCATTACATGTACTTGTACTTCTCTACATTAAAGTAAATGGAAACATTAGCAGTTGTCATTATTTACAAGTTAATAAGCTATTGTGTTACTGGTCTTGCCCCCGAGAGATTGAAGTGTGTGGGTGTGGCCCCTTAACTAAAATGAGTTTGACACCCTTGCTCTAGAAACACACAATTTACTGGATTGTGATAAACACAACACCTCTCACTTGACCACCTGGTTCCTCCTCCTGGAAGTCACACCAGTTGTTCCATTTTAAAGGCCTCTAAATTGCTTCACCCGTCTCTCATTGGCCAGCTGTTGCATATTTAAACATATTTAAAAAGAGCTAAAACTTTCTTCAAAAGCAACATCATCCGATTGTTTTGAGCATTTCATAACTGAGCTGCATCCTTGAGCTCTTTTACAGTGGGGAATAAATCATAGGAATTGCTTTCTTCACTGACAAAATTCAATTTGCATCCTTTCCTCCCTTATCCTACATTCCTCATCTCCAAGAGATGGAGAATTATGAACCTCCTCAAAGTCTTTTACACACACACTTGCTTTTTCTATGCTTTTAACTGCCTCAACACAACCATCATTCAGTGCGTGCGTTATTGATCTGACCACCTCTCCTGACATTTTATGAATTCTGGACCAGACCTCTCGGATTAGAGTGTATTTTAAACATCAATTGTCGTTTTCCTTTGCATTGCCCTCTAGAACAAGGCTACTCAAATACAAATCTTAAAGGGCCACGGAGAATTTTTCAATGAGTCAAAAGTCCATTTATTGAGGTTGGCCAAGCCACAGCCTCCAAAATGTCAAAACAACAACAGAAATACATACTAAAATAAAATGCAATTTGCATTTTGACAAAAAATCTAATAAATACTTGAATAAAACAAAACAAGGCCATTGCAATGAATCCAGAAAACATATAGGTTAAAGAACTTTATTGTGATTCTAAGGTGAATCAAGCATCTCTGGAATTTCAACTAACATACATACTAAAATTAAACACAAATGTACGTTTCAGTATAAAAAAAAAAAATGAACACCTTCAAAGATTCCTTTGGTAGACAAATATCACAATCTCAGCAATCAAAGTACAATGAAAAATGTTTCTTGAGTCTAGAAACATGAAGGAATTTTGTATGTTCCACTGACTGTTCCACCATGTTTCCTGTGTTTGCCCCCTGCATTTCTACAGACTGATTGATTGATTGATTGATCGATTGATCGATTGATCGATCGATCCCCGAAGGGAACTTAGGTCGTCATAGCAGTCCGGTATTGAATACAATAAAATACAATAGACTTCTGGCTCTGAAAATGTAGGATGTAGGATGTAGGGCCACATGTTAGTTCAGAGCCAGAAGGGCGTAAGTGTAGTTAGTGCCCTTAAACTGCATTCAAAATAGCTGATACAATTGCAGACATGGAACTGTCTGAGGCAGAAAAGATTTTGATGAATATTATAAAACAACCTAGTGAGTCCTGTATTGAAGAAGTTAAGTCAGAGTTGGTTTTGAATGTATTTCATCACAAGAGTGATCACTATAAGGCATAATCATGCCTTGAGAGCCTTCCCTTGTCAGACTAGACTAACATGGCTAACATTAATCCCATTGTTTTGGTCTAATCTGGCAATGGGAGTATTCCTCACACATACAGTCCCATCCAAAAGTATTGGAACAGCAAGGCAAATTTTCTTGCTTTTGTTTTTCACTGAAGACATTGGGGTCTAAGATCAAAAGAAGAGTATGAGACGAGTTCAGAATGTGTCAGGTTCAACAACCTAAAACATTCATAAACATTGCGCAAAGAAGAGAAAGACAAGAGTTACTTTTTACTCGCGAGGAGAACGGCAGCGATACGTTCAGTTACGATGTCCTACCGCTCTGAAGCGTACCTCACCGTACCCTCTCTTTATTTCCTTAGGGTGGTTCCTGATTACAACAGAAGTTGCAGCGCTAATGGGGAGGGGAGCACAAAGCTGCAACTTCTCAAACAATACAAGCACTATCTTCTTGGTACATGTTTACCCGCTTCCACCTTGTCCTCAGGACTGTATGCTCCGTCTTCAGCCGTGTTTCTGCGGCGAAGACGCACTTCCTGCATGTCACTGATGGCTCTGGGACAACTCAGCAGAAATCACATCTCTCTACTTCTCCTTCCTGCAGAGCAACTCTACAGACATATACTGTTGCACATTGGCATACTAGGAGATTAATAGATACATAAACACTCAGAGTAAATATGGGATAACTTATGTACAATAATTCCAACAGAATGTCAGCCTTTTGTCAGCCTGCTCCAGGTTTCAAGCCAGGCCAAAAAGTAGACTAGCCATGCAGAGTTATTTAATGTTTGAACAGTCAACCTGACAAGAAACACCTGTCAGTCACATGTTCCATTACTTTTGCTCACCTAAAACTGCTGTGGTGTAATACAAACGGTGATAAAAGCCGACATACTGAACTCTTCTCTCACACTCATATTTTGATCCTAAACCCAAATGTCTTCAGTGAGCAACAAAAATAAGGGAATTTGCCTGTTCCAACACTTTTGGAGGGGACTGTACGCACAGATCTACAATGCTCTAACAGTGGACAGTGAGTGGAACTAAACAGACTAGTGAACAGAAAGGCAAATAAGACGCGACATCATTCTTTGGATGTGGTCAATGAATTAAAAGTGAAATGAGTAAAAAGTATATAGTATAGTATTGTACTATATAACTCATGATTTGCCAATCAGAAGTGTGTTTAGCAAGTTCATTGACTTTTATTGCTGTCTGTACTGTTCAGCAGATGCCCAGAATGGAAAGATGAAATGAGAAAAAGAAGAAAAATTAATTACTTATTCAAGTGTTAATTATTCAATCAATTCCCCTTTTTACCAATTATTTTCTGCATTGTTCAGCAGATATGCTCAATGTGCCCATAGAAAACTTGAAATGTTTGGTGCCAAAAAGGTGTATCTGACGTTTTTGTCATTGGGATTTTAAAATGTTTTAGAACATGTTCGTTGTGTTATAAGTGAGCTATAAGTTTATTCCTTAAATACTCATTCATATAAGAATGTTTGTGGTTGCAATGTTGTGGTTTAAGGTTAATAAATACAGTTGATTGAAGTATGGTCAAAATTTTGTTTTGTCTCTCCTGTAAAATTTGTCAAAAGTCACTTACGCCCTTCTGGCTCCAAACCCTCGAAAAGTACTGAGGTAGAGAAAATAGAAGCAAAAACAAAAACACAGAATTGAACAAGGACACTTAAAAAAACACAATATACATAGGTAGATAAGGTGCAGTGGCAAGTACTGATGATACGATGGTAATGGTAATGTCACTAAACAGTATATAATAGCAGTAAAGTATATATAGTATATAATAATAATAATAATAATAATAATAATAATGTACAATAATACCAGTATAATAACAGTATATAATAATAATGACAGTTTATAGCACTAATTATGGCAGCAAAAGTATGTAATAATAATAATAATAATAATAATAATAACAATAATAATAATAATATAATGATAACAGTATAAAGTACTAATATGGCAGCAACAGTTATGTAATAAATAATAATAACAGTATACACATAGAAATGTGTCATATACAGAGTGGTTTTGTGACTGCTCACTGAATTGTGATTTGACACACTCATCATGAACTTATTAAGAGCTCATATGTGAGTAATGCCGCTGATATTTACGCTTTTACCGCCAGTGACAAGAAGTGCTGGGATGTGCCGTAGTTGGCTGTAGAACGGATGGCCATTTGTTTGCACTGGTTAACGCCCTCCCCAACCCCCGTACCCGTTCCCCCTCACCCCCCTGCCCAATGCAAGTCCCGAGTTTTCATGTTGTAAAGTGTACTTAATATGTGCCTGTGTTGCTGAGGTGTTTTCTTTTTATGTTCCCACACTGCACTCCCCACAGGAGCATAGTTTGGGGATTGCTTTTTCTCCTCCCCCCTCCTCATGTCAATCTGCATCTTTTTTTCCTGTAATTTCCCAAATTTGTGGGACAAATAAAGATTGACTGATTCTGATATATATGTAAACAAAAATTTAATTTTACATGACAACCACACCAATGTCATATTTGTACCTGCCCAAAACTTCATATACAACTGCTTAGTATGTTGAGTCCAGAGTTGATATTGCACCTGGGGGAGAGACACAGTGGTGGGCTGCAAGAGGAATTTAATTCCTTGCAACTGGACCTATTGTCCTTATACTCCAGAATGTATCTTCATGTGGATGTTTGCATATGACATCCGTATAGCAGCTGATCATTTCAGTCATTCAGAAAACACCATCCATAGTTTTTCTAGTTTTCCTTATTTTATGCTTATTCAAGTGTTGTTTTATTTTCTTGTACCATTGAGTTATGTGACTGCAGTCAACGTCCTGGTATGTGCACACAGTAAAGCTGACTCTGATTCTGATGTCTGCTGGAGTCATTGCGCTGCACAAAGAGACCCTGCCCCTGCCTGTGACTATGACCATGAGTTGAGACCCTCTCTTCACTGGTCAGAAAATATGAGGTTGGTCTAAATACGAATGCAGAGTGGACGCTTCTCTTGCCCGACAGTGTGAGTCGGAACAGCAGTACTGGAAAGAAGTCCTTAAACGTGTGGTTGCTGTTATAACATTTTCGGGAGCGAGAGGACTGCCATTTTAAGGCGACAACTATTTGGGACCGCTTGAACTGATCGCGCAGTTTGACCCCTTTTTAACGGAGCACCTTCAGAAGCATCTTACCTGTCATCAACTGTGTGCGAAGAATTCATTTCATTAATGGGTGAGAAAAACCTGAGTAACTGATAGCAGAGGAAATGAAACACGCTAAATATTTCTCTGTAATCGTTGATTCAGCATCAGATTTAGCACACATAGATCAGCTCACATATGTTTTTCGTTTTGTCAGCGCAGATGGCAGAGTAGTGGAAAGAGTAGTGGGTTTGAGTCCATCCACAGCCACACAGGTGGAAGCCTAGCTGAATCTGTGATTGGAATGGTGCGAGGCTTGGGGTTGGACTTGTCAAACTGCCGTTGCCAAAGTGACGATAATGCTAGCAACATGCCTGGAAAATACAGCGGGGTCCAGGCTCACTTGAGAAAACAAAACACACCAATTCATCATACGCCATGTGCTGCCCTTTCGCTGAGCCTCATAGGTGTTAACTGCATTGAGAATTGCTGTGAGGAGGTTAACTCTTTTTTTGAACTGCTGCAGTCTCTGTATTTTGCAGTGCATCAACACATACAGCTTTCCGTAACAGCAAACATTACATTAGCTGCACTCTAAAATCCCTCAGCACCACCCGATTGAGTTGCATCGATTGTTGCATTGTTGCATTGTTGCATTGATTGTTAAACTTGATAAACTGGAGACAGTAATAATGACTATGTTGTGGGACCGGGTACTGCATAGATTTAAGGCAACAAGTGACCAACTCCAAAAAAACGATATGGATTTAGTTGTCTTTTGCTCTTGGCCTTTTGCGCTCTCTGCATTCATATGTTGGCGCACTACGAGAACTGTTTGCAGAGCTCCAAGAATCAGCACGCCCTGTCAGTGCTAAACAAAATTACCAGTTTGACACTCGACGTGTGAGAAAAAGAAAGAGATTTGCAGACGAGTCTGCTGATGACAGCGAAGCAGTTTTTACTGACAGTAGTGAGAGATTCAAGGTTGAAACATATCATGTCATCATTGACGGACTATCGTGCCTATCCAAGCCCATCGAAGCCTACACACACGTGTGTGACCTCTTGGAGGTTTTATTTCAGAGGGACTGTGATGATTGTGATGTGTGTGGAAGAGCTGCTAAGCTGAGCTCCACTTATCTGACAGATCTGGATAGTTCCTTATCAGACAAACTTGTTCAGTTCAAGCACTTTGTGCAGAATGAGACTTCACGTGTACAGCTGCTGCAAGGCCTTGAGAGTCATGGACTTAAGACAACATTTCTGAATGTTTATGTTGCACTACGACTGTTTTTAACCTTGCCTGTGTCTAACTGTGAGGGTGAGAGGTCGTTTTCTCTTTTGAGACGAGTTAAAAATGATCTGAGGATCATAATGTCACAGACACGGCTCATTTCAGATTTAAACAGGCACTTCCCCATTATTTAGGATTAAAATTTTGTATTTTGCCAGATTATGTATCTTTTTTTTTTGTCTTGTCCTCTTGAGAGAAATTGACAGATTTTCAAATGTTGATGTTGCACAAAAATGTTTAATTGTTTAATTGTGATGTGACAGGTTGTTTACTGTTCCTGTAAATTATTTATTGTTGTTGAGAAATTTCAAAATGTTTATATTGTTATATATAATAGTTTGATTGTTGAATTGTTGAATTCTGAGGTGACAGGGTGATTTCTGTTTAATTCAATACATTTGTACTGGGATTAAATTCTGTTAAATAAACGTTGGATGGTTTGAAAGTGGTTGCTTATTTATTTTTTGTGAAAATGGAGGACACTTTCCTGTCTCTCAATGTAGTGGGTCAGTTTTACCAGATTATACTGATGCTGATGTGTTTTGTTTTCATAACACCATAGTGGACATAGTGGTGCATTTGTAGTTCTATGAGCATTTGCACATCTGTACATCAAAATACACTTGAGTATATTTACTATATATGACTGTAATTTATTCTGTGTTTTGCCAGATTGTGGTGATCCTGGGGTCGTGATGATGGGGCCCCAGAATATTGTTGCCCCCGATACAGCGAAGTGTTAATCTGGCTCTGCTCTTATACTCTCAAATTGTCATGTAACATCATCAGATATCGACCTGAGGCAGATTGGTTCCTCCATATGAGCTGGATTCTGCTCAAGGTTTCTTCCTGTTAAATGGAAGATTTTGCTGCCACTGTCACCTTCAGGCTTTCTCTGGTGGTTTCAGGCTTGATTTTTTCGAAAAGCCTCTTGAGACAATTTGTATCGTTGTTGACGCTATAGATAAAATTCAATTGAAATGAATTAAACCGGTGGTTTTATGTGTAACATGTTAATAGTAGAAAAGGGTGAATCCCTATAAATTAGAAAATGGCGCCATCTGCTGTCAGAGTTTTATTGTTTTATCTTTGGCAGCAGGTAACAGAGCCGTATATTAGAGAGTCTGTCCAACTAGAGAATGGACCGTCTGAACTGTCCCTCGATGCTGATTGGTTCCGAGCTGGTCACGTGTTCCATGGGCGCCATATTAGATACGTCTAACCGATATTCACCCATAGAGAAGTGGGAATAACAGAGAATAAAGTTGGATTAAAAATTAAAATATGCCGCAGTGCTCAGCCCACGGCTCCAGCACAGGATCAGGAAAACACGGAGGAAACTCCACCGTTTCCCCAATAAACAAAAACAGAGAAAGTTATGGAGCAGAAGATTTAAAGGAAGAACTGGATGTCAGCTGATTTCTCTCTATAATGTGATGAGGTAAGTGTCAATGTGTAAATGTTAAGTTTGAAGTTAACCTAGCCTTATGCTAGCTAGTTAGAAAAATAGCAGCTACCGTCATATATGCTGTGAAACCCACCTGTGCATTTATGTCGGTGGCAAATTTAATTTAAACATAACTTTGTGTCGGTGACGAAGCTATTAGCGTTACTGCTAGCATGCTACTGATATAATGATAATGTTAAATAACAGTAACACTAGTTTAATTCTCACTATTACTGAGTATTTATGCGTTTTCGGAGTAAAATCAACTTTTTCTCGGCGATGGGTGAACATGACTGAGGAGAAGACAAACACAGCTCTGTGATTAATTAAACAATCGGATTTCAAAGCATTTTACAGGCTCGTTTAAGGTAAGTAACTTAAACCTGAGGGCTTTTTACATATTGAGAGACACAATAACACTTATAGCCCCGTTAATGGTGAAAATAAGACATTTATTTCAACATAGCACATCCACCTCGTACTGTTAACCTAAATATAAAGTTCTCAAAAGTTAAGCTAATTAATTTCTCTGTTTCGTTCAGCAAACTGCTAGTTTTTCATGTTTTATTGATTGATATTCCAAAATGTATAGCTAGGTATTTTTTCAGACAGACACCAGTCCCCTAGTTTTATTTATATATATATATATATATATATATATATATATATATATATATATATATATATATATATGTGTGTGTATATATATATATATATATATATATGTATATGTGTATATATATATATATATATATATATATATATATATATATATACTTTGTCTGGTAAGTTACACTTAAGAAGCTAACAGCTAGCCTAGCATGCATTTTCTGTACGTTTTTCACAGGAGAGGAATAGTTTTATTGAATTTAATTTTTAAATACATTTTTTAATTTACTTTAATTACAGTACGGTGTATAGTATAATATTCACAATCAGAATTGATGTACAATGAGGATTTGCTCTATCATTTCATTCGGCACAAACCTGGTGAGCTCCAAGACATTGTTTTAGTCAAGGTGACACATTTATCACGTTTGTACCTCAACCATCATGATTTTAAATGGTTAATCCAGCGTAAACCAGTATCTCAACTCAAATGTTGCTCGTCTGCAAGTTTTAGATGCTGTTTAATGAGTCCTCTTGAACTTGAACTCATCTTCATCAATGATCAACATAATTGTGTTAGTGTTCTGAGAGGTAAGTTTTAGTTCTTTCAATTTACCTTTAATTTTTTAATTGTCTTATATTTATTGACTAAAGCAAAGTTTTCTACAGGAGTGTGTTTTAATATGATTATTACTACACTGAACATATATTATACACTGATTAGTATGTTACAGGTATCTATTATGTTTATTATATTTGAAAGTTTACTTGCTTGTAATTAATAAACTCGCACGGACAAATGTGCTCAGTTCTTAGAATGAGAAACAATAATAATTGTTGATGTATTTGTTTTTCAATTTAATAATGAATTTCCAGAGGAAACAGTCTGAATTTTGAATGTTCTCAGAATTCTGTATTTAATCTTGAAATGTGGAGGGGGGACACGTTCACTAGATCCAGTGAAATCTCTCATCTGCAAGTTTAAGGTGATCGTGTTTTTAAGTCTTCTTCAACTTGAACTGTCTCAACTTTATAACAGAAGAAAAGACTTCGGAATGAGTTCATCTTTTAAAGAGAAGCATTACATTGACTGGGTTTATCCTTCAAACTGCACTTTTGAGAGGTAAGTTTTCAGTTCTCTAAATTTCACTTTCATTCCTTTCAGTTACATAAATATGATATAAGAAGGTTGCAAGATATATAAGGTAAAGAGTAGAATTATTGATCTATTTATCTTGAAATGTGGAGGGACAACATTTGCAGATGTGGGAAAACCGTTTTGTTTCCACTTTCCAGAATTTGGTATCATATTCCAAATAGAAAATAAAACATTTGGAGAACAAAAGATAGAATTTGGTGAATCAAAAAAACATTCAGATTATAATTTTATAAATTTGAAGACAAACACATCTTCCGTAAACTGAAACTTTCTTAGTTATTTTCACTCACAATCACCATTTATAGCACAAAGTCAATGTTCACCTAAGATTTTTACTGTAAAACTGAAACGCAAACAAACCTGGTCCTTGAGTAGCAGTTATTTTATTATCACCCATTATCACCACTTATAGAACATAAAGTAAAAATCAACATTGTGTTATCAATGAACAATTAAAAAAGTGATGACAGTCTCCAGACAAGCAGTATCTTATTCATAGTAAAAGAAGAAAATCTGTATAATTTGATTAATATAACACTGTTCAAATAATCATTCAGACAAATATGTTTATTGTAACTGATTTAATAAAACAACTTGTGAATGTGAAAACAAAGTGAAAGACGTAAAGGCACTGTGGTCTACAAAATAATAACTGAAAAAAGAGGAAAAAGTCAACTCAAAAATTTGAAATGGAAAAATCCTCTTATGAACAACTGAGAATTTGTCAGAGACACAAATAAACCAGTAGAGGTGAAGCCATTATCTCATGATAATTCATTGCAACCATTTGTAGCATTCAAATTCAGAGTCAACATTGTGTTTCCACTCAACACAAGAACGTAGTTTTTAGACGTCTTTGCATAACTTTAATAGTTTGCATTAAGGCTAGAGCCCAAGATCATGATAAAAACATACAGTGGACATACGTACATCCACTTAAAATAAATAGGCAAAACTTTTATGAAATGAAAAGGTTACTGCAGGCCAAGCTTGCCAAAGTGGTAGTACACTGAATTCAACAATTCTTATGCAAAAACACAAGCATATCAGCTTTTTCTGGAACAGGGTCTCCACAGAACAGGGTCAGAGGACATGGGAACAGAAGGAAGGCCTCTGTACATTTTTATTTCAAAGTCAACTTGCTCACCAATGTTCTGGGTCTCTTCATGTGGTGTTACCTGCTCCATGTCTTGCTCCTCTGCAAACAGCTCCTCCAGGGCTGTCTTGGGGTGCTTTACAGGTACGGTCTGAAATTAAAAGGACCATGAACTCATGTTTTAGGTGCATGGTCTGAATTGATTATTATTAATATATCATATGATCATTATAATAAACTGCACTTACATGGCCTTCCTCCACATCCTCCTCAGCCTGTCTCTGGCTCTGTGTGTCTTCTGGCACTGGTACCTTAAGTATAAACACACTGTTTGAGTTATGGGACCAGAGAGCATCACAGTGGAATTGTACCACATACTGTGATTCAAATACCTCTTCTGTTCTTGTGAGCAGCACCTCTGTTACTGCTGTGGTCTTCAGCCGGTCCCAGGTGGCATCATCATTTTCCATTTTCATCTTGATCCTCGGGTCCATAACTGTTGCCTCCTCAAGGAAGGTCTGAATCTCTTCATCCTTAATTTCAGAAAGGAATAAACATTCATATTCAAAAACCTGGGGACACTTTTGCGAGTGTCTGACATCCACCATTCATGAACTACAAATTTAATCAGTCATGGTACCTGATAACAGGTGGATAGATCAGTCCATATCTTCTATTTAATGTTTCCTGTGAGTCCCTTGCCTCAGTGGTGTAGTGTTGCTTCAACTTCTTCAAGACAGGCAGAATCTGCCCACTGGCTGCACCTTTCTGGCTTGAGACACAGAGTCGACGTGTAGAGCATGCGCATCAGATGGACAAACTCCTGAACTTTCTCCATCAGTCTAAAACAGCAAATAATTAAAAATAAACACACAGATCCTCTTGCAATCTTATAATCCACAGTTTTAAAAGAAGGCCTATTTTAATAGTATTTTAATATTTTAATAGTATTAGTAATATTATGAGATAGAGAGAATTCCACCTCGTTTTAACATCAGTGATCAGTGCGTGCCGGGGCCTAAGTCTGAAAAACAAATTCAGATGGACATGATCTGCATAAGCATATAAAGCATATAACCATAAGCCATTGTGACTTAATTTGTTGCATATCACTAAACGTTATGCATATGCATATACTTACTCAGTAGTTGCTGTTTTTCTTTGAGGACAGTTTTAGCCATAGTGGACTTCCTCATCACTTGACCACAGCAGGTGCCATTGGTGCCCAATTGGTGACTGCGTTGCACTGGTGGATCTTCTGGGCAGCAATATTTAGGGTGTAGGGTGTTTTTAAGTAGCTTGGATCACAAGCTGATCATTACAAACTGCGCATGCTGCTTACAGCATGTTAGAGGTATTCACACCTTTGCATGATATCACTGTCTTGCACTGATTGCATACGGCAGCATTTTCATTGCATTTCGTGAAGTACAGCCAGACTTTCGACCGCTTTTTCCTCTCCATGTTGCTGCTCTGTTTGTCCGGCAGAGTATGACGTAATTGTGCCATTAAGAATAATTAAGACAACTGATAATGTTTGAGGCGTACGATTACCGATGGAATGGATTAGTTGGAACCGGCGCTGAGTCAGAAAGTGAGTTTCTAAAAGTAGAATGGGAGGTAGAGCCTTCAGCTATCAGGCTCCTCTGCTGTGGAACCAGCTCCCAGTTTGGGTTCAGGAGGCAGACACAGTCTCTATGTTTGAGGTCAGGCTTAAGACTTTCCTTTTTGACAAAGCTTATAGCTAGGGCTGGACTTAACCATCCCTTAGTTATGCTGCTATAGGCCTAGGCTGCAGGGGGACGATGCACTGAGGACATGTCCTCTCCTCTCTCTTCTCTGGCTCCCGTCCTCTAATATCTTATAATTTATTTTCTATCTCTTATAATTTACTAACCACTGTGTCTCACTCTCTCCCCTCCATCTTCTTGTGAGGGTCTCTGGTCTGCAGTGCTGAATATCTGACCTGTGGAGCTCCATAAACTACATCTGCATCTACATCTGTGAGGAGGAGGTCTTATCTGGATCTGGTACTTGATGCACATAAGTTTCTTTTTTTCATGTCATGCGAATGGTTCTGTGAAATGTAGAAACTGAATATGTTCTACAAAAACAAAATGTATAATAAAAAATATAGGGAGGTACAGGGGATTTTCCCCCTGCAGAATTTGTTTGAGCATCATAAATTTAAATAGAGCAATCTGGTGCGATTTGAGAGACAAATCAAGAAGCTTTAGACAAGTTATCAATTATCACTATCAATACTATGGATTGGATTATACTCACAGTATAATATATACTCACTGAGTCCATTTTGTCAAATGTGTGTTTTATTAAGTTAAGAACTAAGAACAAGTTGGTACCGAACTCTGACTCTTTGCCTTTTTTGTTCAAGTAACATGATACAACTGAATAATATTAATAAATCATTTTGGAGTAACAGGTGAAAATCAGGTACCCTGGAAGTGATGAAACCACTTTAACCTCACACAATAAATTGGTGTTACAGTAACATAAGAATCATGTTGAATCAACAGGATTCTTTTAAACAGTCTTAATGTAACTGAAATATTTTGGTTTGATAAATAATAATTGAGGAGGAAAAGAGAAAATGATGTTAGTTGAACAATATGATTGTGTGAGACGGATGAACACATTAAAATGAAGTAACTATCTTTTCATTTTTCTATCAATAAACCATTGTGCCTGGTTACAGGGTTGTATGACTCACACGTTTGAATTATCCAAAAATAAAGCTTGAGTCACTCGTTTTCTCTTTTTCTGTTTATTTAAAATCAAAACGAACAACAAAAATGCTTTTA
Source organism: Mugil cephalus (assembly GCF_022458985.1). Classification (NCBI taxonomy): domain Eukaryota; kingdom Metazoa; phylum Chordata; class Actinopteri; order Mugiliformes; family Mugilidae; genus Mugil; species Mugil cephalus. The sequence goes on along the minus strand of NC_061789.1, from coordinate 3,861,397 downwards.
AACTAAACATAAACAAAACACTGAACACGCCTCTTCCTCCTTCCACAGCTGCTACAAATCTGAATTAAATCAGAACAGCTAAACACATAAACATAGATAAATCAAATGATCACTCTCATACCCCAAACCATAACTTAGACGTCCCATATCAAATACAGCAAATCATCTAAACTATAAAATGATTAAACACAAAAAATTGGCTCCAACAACTGCCATTAACAAATCAATTTGGAGTAATGGTTGAAAATCAGGTACCCTGGAGGTGATGAAGGCACTTTAACCTCACATAATAAATTGGTGTTAACAGTAACTTAAAGTCAGTTGAACACAATACGATTAATGTACACATTAAAATGAAAAAAATCCAAAGGATCTTTTTTTTCACTCATGACATTATTTGTGTTAGTGGCCTTAATGAATGATTCACTATATTATTAACGTTTTTATACATTTAAATTCATTCCAAACTAAGCAAGATTATAATAAAGAACAAGAAAAACTAAAACGTTAATAGAACACAGTTAAAATATTCCTGAAACTATTAAACATCTCTTAAATGTTAAAAGCTGTAAATGGCATAAAGACACTGTGGTGTATAATAGAATACTCAGAAAAAAAGAAGTCAAATGTTTAAAGTTGCTGAATCGTCTTTAACCCTGAGACTTTGTCAGGAACACAAACAAACCTGGTGTTTTAGAAGATATGAACTAGTTATATTGTTTTATTATTGGAGAACGAAAGGTCAAAATTACAAGATAATTTGTGTTGGATTATGTTTTCTACAGATATTGTGTAACTTTCATTGTTTGCATTTAGATTATAGATTGTTTGCAAGATTATTATATATAAAAACCAAAATGTGCAAAACGAGGTTAATAAAACGGTTAACAAATACTTAGAAAAACAACGTTTAAAACAAACAAAAAAAATTTAAAAGAAAGAAAGAATTTTAGGTTGATTTGATTTCGAACTACTTAACAAAACTGATTAAAAATAAATGTAATTTTCATTCAATCATGACAATGATGTCTAGACAAAACTGAACTGAATCCAAATATTTAAATTTAATCAAATATAATACCCTGACATTTAACAACTTTACTGAACTTAAGAACAATATATTGTTTTATTTCCATAAATTGGAGCTGAACAACTTTGACACAGTGGTTTGATGTTGACATCGTATATTTGTGTGTTACTCTCCTGATCAGTTTTCTTTTCACTGAGGCAAACAGGTTTCTGGAGCCTAATCACCTACAGTATTTGATGATCTGTTGACTGTCCACATTTAGGACATTTTTATTTGCACATCATTTTAGAAGATTTTACTTTGTGAAAAATCACAGGAAAACAATTGTTCGGACTTTCAGTAGAGTTGTAATTGTGTAGTTTCACTCACAGTTTGAACATTTCATCCAGACTCTGAATTGCTTCTTCTTTTGTGTGTGTTCTCCACTCACTGGGAATTTCACCATATTCCTTAAATTTTAACTTATAGCAGCCTTCCAGGTGTTCTTGAAATTGACACACAAACCATGTCCAGTATTTCAACTTTGACTCATCAGGGGTGATTCTCCAGTTAGCAAACCTTGGTCCAGCTTTTCTGTACTCTTTGTAAGGATAGAGGTCTTTTGAAGTTCCATCAGGGTAAAAAGATTTATCACTTGCAACATTTGTTGTGCAGAAATCAACACACATTATGTCTGTGTCTCTGTAGTGTACACCATTGATTGCCATAGATCAGTGAAAAGGGACACTGTGGTCCTCAGGACAGTGGTCTTCCAGGGTGTTGGTGCAAACAGCTCCACAGAATGGAAACGTTTCCCAGCAGCACTTACACAACTGATCAATGAGCATTTGATCACATTTCAGCCTGAACTTCTTCATCTTATCCAGGGAGAGGTGGTTCATCTCCTCAATGATCTTATCCAGACCTTTCTCTATCTCTTCTTTAAGAAAGTCAAAGTTGTTTATGTCAGTGAAATTTTTACAACAAATGGTGTTAAGCAGCAGCTCATCCTTGAGGAAAGAGGAAAATTCCTTCACCCACATCTCTATGTCTCCTCCCTGGGTTTTGACTTTTGTTGTTGCTTTAAATAAAGCTTTTCTCACACACTGACTGATGTCATCAACGTTTTTCTTCAGTATATTCTGAGCTTTACCACTGTGTTCTCTGGAGATGTATTTCTCTACTTCTTCTTTTATAAAAGCCTCTACTTGCCTCCTTGGATGCCAGATAAAGTCGATGAAATCTTCCACATCTTCTTTCTCTGCAAGTGATTTAAACACATGTTTCTCCAAGTCCAACCTGTTCCCACTGAATGCTGGGATACTGCACCTCATGTCTTTTGCCAGATCAATGGCGGTCTTGTTACAAACAGCCTCAACGGTGGAAACCTTCAGTTTGTCACAGATCATTTCTCCAAACACGACAGCAGATGAATTTCCTTTGCAGAAACTTCTGAAAACATTGTAATATTGTGTTTTATTGTTGTTCAAGTAAGTGAGGGCGTCATTGTTCTTTTTAAATGTTTGGTGAGAATCTGAAAGCCAACTCCCCAACCCTTCAAAAACATACAACAAGACATCAACTATAAACTCCTTCTTGAATGAATATTTCTTCTCTGATTCAAATTCCGTAATTTTTTCTTGAACTTTCTTGGCCACTTCTCGTAGGTAAGTTGGGCTATAGCCTTTTGTTGCTACAGGCTCGGTCTTAATGGCATCAAGGGACTGTTGGTAAATGTTGTTAATGAAGGTTCTGATCACTTCCTGTTCTTCATGAGGAAGAATATTTTGTTGTGTTCCTACAACTTTTTGTCGAGCGTAGTCCACTACAGCTTTGAACCCTTGTTTGGTTTTATGAGTTACATAAGAACAGTAATTCCCAACTTTTGATACATTTTTGTATCTTCCACTGGAGCTGGATTCATCTATGAGAGACCACTCAATCCCCAGCTCTTCAAGGATGAACATTTTGTCGTCTTCCAAGTTTATGTCCTTAATGGGTTTTATATCTTCAGTTAATTCATTGACCCAGTCAGTCCAAACAGAGTTGAACTGCTTTTGAAGCTCCTCTTCATCCTTTGCCTTGTCTTTTAACTGATGAGCGAGCTCTTTGCTCTTTTGTAGCAGTTTGTTCTCAAACTCTGGCTTCTTATCATCAAGCTTTTTAAAAGCTTTCTTTTGCTGGATAACTTCATCCAGTTTCCTTTTCACTTCTTTCACCTGTTCCTCATGAAACTCCTTGATTTTGATTTCAAATCGGCCTCGCCACTGAACCAACATGTCTTTGTCTCTGTTGTCCTCAATGTACAACGTCATGTCTTTCTTGATTTTTTCATATGTTCTGCTCATTTCTTTCACAAGGTAAGTACGGTCAACCATGTCAAGTTTTCCATTTTCAATCCTGGTGTAAAGTTGGTTTTCAATGGTCAGCATGCTGCTTCTAAGGTCCCAGGTCCAGTTCCCATATTGGACCTCAAGCTTTCTGTATGCTGCAATTTCAAGCGTGTTTTTGAAGCTGAAAACAAACTGTTCGTTCATCAGAGCATTCCACAGGTCTTGAATTTTGCTTTTAAAATGTGAGAGAGAGATTCCAGCAGAATGTGAAGCCTTAGTGAGGATCATACTCTTCAGTTCTTGGACACTCTCACTGTAACCAGGATTTGGGGGAGCCATCGGTGGACTTCCTTCCCATAGCTGGGCAAAGTATTTCACATCTTGTTGCACATCAAATGCAATGATGTCACTGAAGCACTCAGCATTACACACCTCCTCTTTGGCAGCTAGCTCAGCCATCTGGTCCAGTTTTTCTTGCAGGCGTCTCTTTCCATCCATGTTTTTCTCTGTAGCTCCAATGTCTGTAACATTCTGATGAACAAACACACAACTTGGAGAAAGCTTAACTTTCTTCATCCTCATGAAAGCCTGGACAACAATCTGCAGGACATCTTGCATCTCAGCTACATTCTCACCAAAGATATTGATCAGTGTCATGTTTCCCAGGCCAACAACAAATGTGGCCAGTGCATTTTCGTGGTGAAGAGTGGCGTTACCTGCCAATTCAAGAGCACGTAGTCCTTCAGTGTCCACTACGAGAACATAATCAAACTTGAAATCTTTCTGTATGTCCTCTGACACTTTGACCAGCTGCATGAAAGCACCCTTGGTGCACCTACCAGCACTCACTGCAAACTGCAATCCAAACATGGCATTCAGCATTGTTGATTTTCCACTGCTTTGTACGCCCAGAACCGACAACACAAAAACTCTCTGGTCGCCCAGTTTCTTGATGACTTCTTCTAAAACACCAGAGATCCATGTCAAAGGCACATGACCTGCATCTCCATCCATCAGCTCCATAGGGCGTCCTGATATCATCAGATCTGCAGCCAGTTTAGGGTATTTGGACCAGTTGGTCTGTCCACTGTTTGTTTTTTTATTCAGAGCTTGATGAGCTTCATAGATCTGTCCCATTTCTCTAAAGATATGCTCCAAACCAAAAGTTGCTGACTGCAGGTTTTTTGATATTGTTTCAAGCTCATCTTGTTTATCTGCTAACAGTGGAGATTTGGGGTTTTTCTTCTTCAGAACCAAGATCTCAGACCATTTTTCATCATAGCTTTGGAGAATTGAAGACAGGTCATCTGTGGAGAGGGCATCTATTAAGATCTGCATCCATTTCAGGAAGTACTCTTTCTCCTGGGATGACAAGGAAATGAGGCTTTCAGTGAATGACTTCATCAGTTCACTACAGGAAGCAGAGCATTGATCTTTTCGGACTTTCATCAGCTGCTGATTTTTCTGACTTTTTTCCTCCTCCACATTTCCTTTGAGATGATACAGTTCTTTTTTTATTCTCGACCACTGGTGCCACAGTTGGCCTTGGCAGGGGAGAAATTTATCTTTGATCTTTGAAACATTCATTCCTTGAATCAAATTAAATATTTCTGTTGCTGCCTTTTTCCCTTTTTTACACACTGGGTCGTCTTCATCCACTATGATTCCAGAGACATTGGCCATAGATTTGAGCTGGAAGGAGGTTTGGAGTCCAGACAACATGTTTCCAATAATTCTTTTCAGGCTTTCAGAAACATCTGACTGGCTTCTGTCTTTCAGACCCATTTTGTACTTTCCTGGTTTCACCTGAACTGCATCACAATCACTGTCAGCAATAAGAATAATGAGAGGCTTCTGAGACTTGCAAAGATCTGAGATGACTGTTGCTTGACTTCTGTGACTTTTTTCCAGAGTTGGTACAAGAACTACATTGACTGAAGAAGTTTCAATCAGTATTTTAGTTTGTGTTTCAATCATCAGAGCATCTCCATGAAGATTACAGAAGGCAATGCAGTCAGTGAAGGAATCGTTGGGTTTTCCCGCAGGGCAGTACCAGGCAATCTCTACCACACCATCCATCAGATGACGAGACTTGGTGCTGCCTGGACAGTTTCTGTGGAAGAAGGTGTTGTGACGGTCGTTGATCAAAGAGTTCATGAGCTGTGATTTCGACTCAGATAATGAACCCAGGCGGAAAAATGACACCATGTGTGTCTCAGCGTTGCAGATGGGCATACTCTTCATGGTGACAAGTTTTGAATCATCTTTGACTTGAGTTGTCTTCCATGTCTTTATTATTTGTCTAAATGTCCACAGAGGACATTCGATTGCTGCGGTCTCTGCATTAGGGACAAGGAAAGGTAAGGCGTACTGACATTGTGATAACTTTGTAATTATGTTCTGCTTAAGGAAGCTGTCTGAACAGTGAAATACTGCCATTTGAACATCCATCGGATGCAAGTTGGTTTGTTTTGATTGATCAACATCTACAGTTGTGTTATAAAGAGCATCGAAGTCATTGTCATCTGATTCAAGTACAAGAACAGACTGTCTCACAGGAATGTATCTGGCTTTATAGTCCAACATCATTAACCTCTGAAGAAACATATTAGCTAGATCTTTCTCAGATATGTCCTGGCTCTGTTTGACAGGTGGACCTATTTGAAGAAGGTCTTCAGGTGACAACTTTTGTTGATCTTGAAGGTCAAGTCTTCTGAACAGTGTTTCCATTTCATGTTTCATTCTATTGTTCTTTTCTGCAGAACAACAACAGTTTACCAGATTACCACAAGGAAAGGTATAGAAAATATGTTAAGTAACAGTCATCAAAATGATGACACACACATATATATATATATCTTAGAGCTAAAATCAAGTGATCACTATGTGTTGACAGGCTTAGTTTGTTAAAACATTTTAATAAAACAATTTTATATTTTTTTGGTATCTTCAGTACCATGAAGTAGAAATAGTTCAAATGGATAAAAACTAATGAACATGTGCACTTCTGTCTTTGTCTATTATTGGAATTACTCTGTCATAATTAGTTGTATTCTTATAGTTGTATTCTCAGTTGTATTCTTATTTATTTGATTAGGTTAAACGTTATTGTAAAATCACTGATTAAAATGTTACCTTTTTTCTCAGTTTCAGATGAAACCTTGATTTCAGCCTCACTTCTTATGTTGCCATCAGTCTTCTCTGAGTGTTCAGCTCCACCTTGTTCAGTCAGTACATTACCCTAAGAAAAAGATAATTTTGGGCCAGTTTTATTAACAATGACTTAAACAAGAAAAAACTGTACTTGAGCACCATTGCTGTATTTCTAGCTTTGAATACTTTACCTTGATTTCAACTGAATGTTTCACCTCTCCAACTGCTGGATAATTTAAAAATAAGCAGATAGCATGAAGTCAGCATCAGTCTATGTTTATAACATATTATACAGACACACACATATATATATTTACACATGCAGATGGGTGAGCTAACAAATGCATAACACTGGTTCAGGACCCCTTATTTACCCTTTAATGACCCAGATCAAAGTAAATTTTCAACTTCTCAAAATTACTGAATTAAAAAGTTGAGCAGTTTGTACCTGAGACAGCAGAATATGACTGAATACTGTATATTCCAGTATTAAAACAAACAAAAAGACAAATGTAATGATAAACCAAAACGATGCTGGAGATGGAAGTATTTACTTTTACACTCAATTAGCTGGATTTTAATTTAACCAGAACACTTCACTTCAGTAACTTCAGCCTTTTTTAACAGACTCAACAGAGCTTTCACGCACCAAATAAAAAGTCGAACTACTGAGAAATATTAACAAAAAAGTAGAAATGAAAAACTTTCCACTTTCACATCGTCAATACGGGGTCGACCCAGGCAGCAGTAGGACAAAGGCTTGACTCCCCTGATTTAACGGGATTCTGTCAATGTTTGGAAAACCAAGTCTGTTAAAGACGGAGATGTGCCGACCACACAAATCATACAGTTTGGAGGAAAAATGCTCCATATTTGTTGGCTTGTCATGGTCAAGTAAAATGTTTTCTGGTCCAATCTCAATGGAATTAGTATCACCGATTAACACAAGTGTGAGCTCAGGCTCCACTGAAAAAAAAATATAAGAACATCAGTAGATTAGACAATCAAGTTCATTACAATTGATTTAGGAAATTAAATTCTAAAATTCAATCTATAAAGTCCGTCTTATAATCAGAGTTTCTGTTTAAAATATTACTTTTGTCTTTGCTTTCAGTTGATGCAGACTTTGTTTCCTCTCCTGTGGTTGTGTCCTTCGTCTCTGAGTGCTGAGCTTCATCATTCATTGGATCAGTCTGAGAAAAAGAGTGATTTATTTTTATCACAATTCATTCCACAGAAATAGACTTGTTCTCTTACTGGTATGACAATTGTAAGTTTTGAGTGTTTTTCTGGTAACAAGCCAGAGAAGAAAAGAAACACAAGTAAAGTAAATGCATTAGATTATAATGACTAACATAGTTGTAAAACATTTACCTTGGTGTCAGCTGTACTCTCCTCCAACGAGTCTGTGGAGACATGCAGCAGAAAAGATGAATTTATGATCAGCCTACAACACTGATATTTAGAGAACCATTCTTACTTCATGAAAAAATATTTTCACATTTTTAATTTACCTTTTTTATCAGTCTCACATTTGGTTTCAGACTCTCCTCCTCCTCCTGCTATGTTGTCATTACTCGCTTCCATCTGCTTTTCATCTATAAATTATTCACGAAAAATGCAAATAACCCTCAAAACTGTGAATGCAGACCATTCATAAGTATCACATCTAACACTTCTCATATAATAACAGATTTGAGGTAGAAGATAAAAAGTAAAAACTGTTTCAAAAGCTGTCGATTTCTGTTTATCCTGTTTTATTCAGCATGACCAGAGAGGGCGCCACAAACACTTGAAATACAAAGAGTGTATTAGGGGAAATTTGGCAAAAAATGCAAATGCTTCATTTTGTTTTATGTCTATATTTAATGCGCCTGTGCATGGGAAATATATATATATATTTAAATTACATGTATTAATGGGGTGATATGTTTTTGTTTAAAAGAGGGTTAGCAGGAGGATGTCTACAAACATGAGGTGAGATTTACTTGAACTGGAAATAGAAATACACAAATCTGAAAGAAGTACAAAAATAGAGAGAGAGAGAGAACTGACTGGTTAATAATTTACAAATAATTGCATAAAGTAAGCATTTAACAACTAGAAACAGGTCTTTTTCATATCAAACTTATTTCTACCTTGTTCAGCCTCCTACAAACAATCTCCTCACATTCTGTATAAAGCAAGAAGCACAAGTTCACCCAAAGAGAGGTCACACTGTCCATGTAGTGGATCATATGTTTAAACCAACGATAAAACACCACAAAAGCCCTAAAACCAATAACATAATAATTGGTGATAACGTGATAAATTTGACATTTTTTAAAATGTAATAGTCCAATAACATAACAACTAGCCAACAACATAATAAACATCCTAAGTCATGTTGATGTATTCTCAAATAAAGTGACCACATATGAAAAATGTAATCTCTATTAAACCGCCAAGGTGTACTCTCAGTGGCAGGGAAATAACAACCAGTCACACCCACCAAGAGCTGAAGTGGAAGAATACTGGAAGCACGTGTGGGAAAGAGAGGCATCACACAAGACCAGTGCCCAAATAAACGTCAAGTGCAGCATATACCAAGGAGATGCCCTATCACTACTGCTGTTCTCTGTAAACCGGAACTGCCTCAATCAGATCATCACATAGAGTGTATACTTCCAATTCCAAAGTGGGGCAACAATCAGCCACCTGTTCTACATGGATGACATCAAGCTGTACACCAAGAACGAATGAAGAACGAATCCACACCACCAAGATCTACAGCAACGACATAGCGTTATCATCATAACTGAAGCGGTTGACCTACCAGAGGGCAACATAGGTGACATCCAAGTTAGTTACAAGTATTTAATGGAAACCATGAGGAGGCCACAAGGAAGTCAACCACAACCAAATACTTCCAGAGAGTAAGTCCTGAAAAGTCAGCATGGTGTGAATGGTGAGAACAAGATCCGAGCCATCAACATGTCTGTTCTACAAGTCATCAGATACCCCACTGTGACCATAAGCTGGTCGAAGCAGGAGACAGAAGCCACAGATATCAAGACAAGAAAGGTCCTCATCATGCACGGAGGGTTTCACCACAAGTCCAACACCCTGAGACTGTACACTAAGCTGAAAGAGGGAGGCTGAGGACAAGTGAGCATCAAGGCCACAGTCCAGGATGACACATTGAAAGTCCAAGAATACGTCAAGACAGTTACAGTGCAGGAGAGGGGATCCATCTGTCTCCCATTGCACCAAGACTCAAAAACTCCCCAATGGCTATGCTGCCTGAGTTGACGGAGCCCGGGCTCCCTGCAGAATGCTAACCACCGATTGGGGCAGCCACTTGGCTAGCAACCCAGCCCTCTCATGGGCTATGCCCAAAGCCTGAGCTCCCTGGGAAAAGGGGTGAAACTGAACGAGGGAGGGGCTCCGAACGAGGGAGGGGCTCTCAGGGATGTCCCTGCAGGAGGGGAGTGATCGTTGAGAAGTCATCTGGGGCCAATTCAGAGACACCAGAATGAGGTTCACTTCTTCTACCCGGACTCTGTGTAAGAGGGTTTGCAGGAGGGTGAAGGGAGAGAAAGCGTACAGGAGACACTGTTGCCACCTGTGCACCATTGCATCTGTGCCCGCAAAAATGCGGGCGTTAACATTGCAATTTACATCACATCTGGTGTGTAGATCTACTGTTAAATGATTTGTGTTTAATAAAAAATATTGAATAAAATAAAAATAATATGTGCCCCACCCACAACCCCACCATTAAAGTCGTAACGGTGATTAGAAGTAAAACGCAGGCAATGCAAATTATAAATGTAAAACTATGTGTGTTTTAATTGTGGAAATTAAACAAATTATAAACGTAACACAATGTGTGTTCCGTTCCCCAAAGTCGTTTGGTCCAGAAAAGCGGGCGGGGCTTCCGGCATCTCAGCCTCTGTGTCGGCACCAATGGTCGGCAATGACACAGAGGCTGACTCGCCACCTGCAGTGAACTGGTTCACTCGGAGAACGAATCAGTTAGTGATCTGTTCACGTACTGACTCGAGTCAGTGATGCAACGCGAATCAGTAGATCAGTAGATCAGTAGCATTCACTGACTGGATCCCTCTCCTCAATCACTGACTATATTCCTCCATTTGCTGCAATATAGGCTTAAGACTAACACTAAGAGATGCGTTTACAGCCTTTCAAATAAACAAAGTACAGCCTTTGTGACTGTCTATGCTTTATTCCACTGAAGTTATTACAAAAATTATGAAAGTGGAAAATAAATATAAAGCAAAATAATAAACAAACACTATTGTATATTTTAACATATTAACACATTTTAACGATCAAAAATTTAATAAAACAGGCCTCGTTCAGTTTAGTGCAAAAAACAAATATATCAATTACAAGAAAATGCCATAAAAAATCAAAGATATGGAACCTGCATTAAAAATATAAGAGGACAACATAAACTTAAATAGGCTTAAATATGCAATAAAAAAGAAAAATAGCGTAAAAATATAAAAACCAAACAAATATCTAAATTACTTTCTAAACAAAAAACTAAACAAACACGACAAATGTCAAACAAAGGAATGATGTGGAGCGATTCTAGTGAAAAATGCAAATAATGGTTTTATGTCTATTTTCAGTGTGTCTGAGCATGGGCATTATAAATAATTGGGATGTTATATTTAAAAGATGAACCTGAAAGAGGATAAAAAATCTGAAAGTAGTTCAAAAACTCAAATAACACGCTGAACAATCAAAACAAACATAAAGGGAAAGGGAAGAAAGATTAATAAACACACAATAGGTCTTTTCATATCAAACATTTCGACTTACCGACTCAGCTCTACCCGCTCTGTGAAGACGTGGCTGCCTTATCTGAAATCCCCTCATTCACCCTCAAGCATATATAGAGCTCAGTGTCCCATTGTGTCAGCCTTTCACAAACCCCTTCAGTAATGGGAAAATGGAAAGTGAAAGCAGGCGAGCTGTTTCCTTTTGAGGCCTCATGACTTACGGGAAAACCCATCAAGACTTACGGGAAAACACATCAAGACTTACGGGAAAACACGTGACTATATGAACTGAGTGAGCGAGGACTAACTCACCCTGCAGCTTGTGTCCTGGCTGTCCAGAAAATAAAACTGGCAAAGACTTGCAAAGTTTCTGTATTTGACAAACCCTGTGATAAGTAGGTTTTTCCACAACAGCCAGAAATTTTTTTTTGCAATTTTATATTTGCATAAACTTTGTTTTTGCGAATAGTTTAAAGACAGAGGCATCAAGTTTGGAGATGAAACAACACTGCATTCCAGCATCAGAACCTCATCCCTTCATGAAACATGGGGGCGCTAATGTCCTGGTTTGGGCCTGTTCTGCTGCATCTGCTCATCATTGATGGACCAATGAACTCTGAATTATACCAGTGAACTCTAAAATAAAATATCAGGGCATGTGTCCATGAGCTGAATGTGAAGAGAAACTGGGTCATGCAGCAAGACAACGAGCCCAAGAACTAAATAAGAACAAGATGAATGTTTAGGAACGGGCAAGTCAAAGTCCTGGCCTTAATGCAAATACACATATTCATAAGTATCACATCTAACACTTCTCATATAATAACAGATTTTAGGTAGAAGATGAAAAGTAAAAACTATTTCAAAAGCCGATTTCTGTTTATCCTGTTTTATTCAGCATGACCAGAGAGGGCGCCACAAACACTTGAAATACAAAGACTGTATTAGGGGAAATTTGGCAAAAAATGCAAATGATTCATTTCATTTCATGTCTATATTTAATGTGCGTGAGCATTAGAAATATATATATATATTTTAAATGACGTATTAAATGTGTTATGTTTTTGCTTAGAAGAGGGTTAGCAGGAGGAAGTCTACAAACATGAGATGAGATTTACTTGAACAAACAAAAATAAAAACAGATTGTAGCTTGTCTTTTTATTTCAGACTAGTTATAATTATGTATTGTTGTTAGTTTTTAATTTTAATTTATGCTACATTTCAGTTCACTTTTGATAGTTTAAAAATATTTAGGTTTAGTTTACTTTGTATTTATCTTGAGCATTCAATTTACATACTGAATACAGAACATAATGGCAGTATCTACTGTATTTAAGGGTTTAGGGTTTGTTTTCAGCATTGGTAATTGTGTTTACTGCTGTTGTGTAACTCGTATGTTTTGGATGAATTGTGCATCGTGGTAAGGCTGTTAGATACTGGACAGTTGCAGGAATTAATTCAACAGCAACATTTAGGAATAATCAACAGTTTTTCCCCCCAAACAGGTTCCAAAGTTACATCCACGTTAAAATCTCACCTGTCCCAGCGGTTTCTTCTTTGTAGAGTTTCTGCTCCATTTGTTCTTTCTGTTCTTCATTCCCATCACACATCAGTGTTGTGTAGCAGTGGTGATCGTTTTCAGAAACCATGTCGTCTATTTTTTCCAACAGATCTATTATCTCTTTTTCATCTGTCATACTTCTTCTACATGTGTGGAATCTTTGTTTGTTAAAACTGGAGAAATCTTTAAGGTCTTCCAGTGCACTTTCACATGTTTCATCCAAGTCATGAGTCACTATTGTCAATACATAACAAAGAAAGTCTTTGCCAAAAGCTTTTTCTAACCTCTGCACTGCTGAGTGGTAATGGTTGACTAATTTAACGGGATTCTGTCAATGTTTGGAAAACCAAGTCTGTTAATGACGGAGATGTGCCGACCACACAAATCATACAGTTTGGAGGAAAAATGCTCCACATTTGTCGGCTTGTCATGGTCAAGTAAAATGTTTCCTGGTCCAATCTCAGTGGACTTAGTATCACCGATTAACACAAGTGTGAGCTCAGGCTCCACTGAAAACAAACAGAAGAACATCAGTAGATTAGACAATCAAGTTCATTACGATTGATTGAGGAAATTAAATTCTAAAATAAAAATCTATAGTCTGTTTTATAATCCGACTTATTTAAAGTATTACTTTTATCTTTGCTTTCAGTTGATGCAGACTTTGTTTCAGTCACCCCTCTCCTTGTGTCTCTGAGTGCTGAGCTTCATCATTCATTCGATCAGGCTGAGAAAAAGAGTGATTTGTTTTTAGCACAATTCATACAACACTGTTATTTAGAGAACCATTCTTACTTCATGAAAAAATATTTTCATAGTCACTTGTTTCATAATCATGTCATATTTTATGTCTATATTTAATGTGCCTAAGCCCTGCAATAGGCTGGCGACTTGTCCAGGGTCTACCCCGCCCCCGCCTCTCGCCCGATGCCAGCTGGGATAGGCTCCAGCAGCCCCCGCACCCTAGTGCAGGAAGATTTAATGTGCTTGAACATGGTAAATATAAATATTTTTAAATGGCATAAATAAATGGGACAATGGGGTGTTACGTTTCAGTTTAAAAGAGGTTTAGCAGGAGGAAGTCTACAAACATGAGATGAGATTTACTGTCCATATCTTCTATTTAATGTTTCCTGTGAGTCCCTTGCCTCAGTGGTGTAGTGTTGCTTCAACTTCTTCAAGACAGGCAGAATCTGCCCACTGGCTGCACCTTTCTGGCTTGAGACACAGGGAGTCGACGTGTAGAGCATGCGCATCAGATGGACAAACTCCTGAACTTTCTCCATCAGTCTAAAACAGCAAACAATTAAAAATAAACACACAGATCCTCTTGCAGTCTTATAATCCACAATTTTAAAAGAAGGCCTATTTTAATAGTATTTTATTATTTTAATAGTATTAGTAATATTATGAGATACAGAGAATTCCACCTCGTTTTAACATCAGTGATCAGTGCGTGCCGGGGCCTAAGTCTGAAAAACAAATTCAGATGGACATGATCTGCATAAGCATATACAGCATATAGCCATAAGCCATTGTGACTTAATTTGTTGCATATCACTAAACGTTATGCATATACTTACTCAGGAGTTGCTGTTTTTCTTTGAGGACAGTTTTAGCCATAGTGAACTTCCTCATCCTTCCTCATCCACTTGACCACAGCAGGTGCCATTGGTGCCCAATTGGTGACTGCGTTGCACTGGTGGATCTTCTGGGCAGCAATATTTAGGGTGTAGTGTGTTTTTAAGTAGCTTGGATCACAAGCTGATCATTACAAACTGCGCATGCTGCTTACAGCATGTTAGAGGTATTCACACCTTTGCATGATATCACTGTCTTGCACTGATTGCATACAGCAGCATTTTCATTGCATTTCGTGAAGTACAGCCAGACTTTCGAGCGCTTCTTCCTCTCCATGTTGCTGCTCTGTTTGTCCGGCAGAGTATGACGTAATTGTGCCATTGAGAATAATTAAGACAATTGATAATGTTTGAGGCGTACGATTACCGATGGAATCGATTAGTTGGAACCGGCGCTGAGTCAGAAAAAATGAGTTTCTAAAAGTAGAATGGGAGGTAGAGCCTTCAGCTATCAGGCTCCTCTGCTGTGGAACCAGCTCCCAGTTTGGGTTCGGGAGGCAGACACAGTCTCTATGTTTAAGGTCAGGCTTAAGACTTTCCTTTTTGACAAAGCTTATAGTTAGAGCTGGACTTAACCATCCCTTAGTTATGCTGCTATAGGCCTAGGCTGCAGGGGGACGGTGCACTGAGGACATGTCCTCTCCTCTCTCTCTTCTCTGGCTCCCGTCCTCTAATATCTTATCATTTATTTTCTATCTCTTATAATTTACTAACCACTGTGTCTCACTCTCTCCCCTCTATCTTCTTGTGAGGGTCTCTGGTCTGGAGTGCTGAATATCTGACCTGTGGAGCTCTATAAACTACATCTGCATCTACATCTGTGAGGAGGAGGTCTAATCTGGATCTGGTACTTGATGCACATAAGTTTCTTTTTTTCATGTCATGCGAATGGTTCTGTGAAATGTAGAAACTGAATATTTTCTACAAAAACAAAATGTATAATAAAAAATATAGGGGGGTACAGGGGATTCTTCCCCCTGCAGAATTAGTTTGAGCATCATAAATTTAAATAGAGCAATCTGGTGCGATTTGAGAGACAAATCAAGAAGCTTTAGACAATTTATCAATTATCACTATCAATACTATGGATTGGATTATACTCACAGTATAATATATACTCACTGAGTCCATTTTGTCAAATGTGTGTTTTATTAAGTTTAATAAGAACAAGTTGGTACCGAACTCTGACTCTTTGCCTTTTTGGTTCAAGTAACATGATACCACTGAATAATATTAATAAATCATTTTGGAGTAACAGGTGAAAATCAGGTACCCTGGAAGTGATGAAACCCACTTTAACCTCACACAATAAATTGGTGTTACAGTAACATAAGAATCATGTTGAATCAACAGGATTCTTTTAAACAGTCTTAATGTAACTGAAATATTTTGGTTTGATAATATAATAATTGAGGAGGGAAAAGAGAAATGATGTTAGTTGAACACAATATGATTGTGTGAGCGTATGGAACACATTAAAATGAAGTAAATCCAAAGGATCTTTTTTTTCAGTTAGAGTAACATAATATCATTGAATAATAACTGTCTTGTCCTTTTTTCTAACAATAAACCATTGTGCCTGGTTACAGGGTTGTATGACTCACACGTTTGAATTATCCAAAAATAAAGCTTGAGTCACTCGTTTTCTCTTTTTCTGTTTATTTAAAATCAAAACGAACAACAAAAATGCTTTTAAACTAAACATAAACAAAACACTGAACACGCCTCTTCCTCCTTCCACAGCTGCTACAAATCTGAATTAAATCAGAACAGCTAAACACATAAACATAGATAAATCAAATGATCACTCTCATACCCAAACCGTAACTTAGACGTCCCATATCAAATACAGCAAATCATCTAAATTATAAAATCATTAAACACAAAAAATTGGCTCCAACAACTGCCATTAACAAATCAATTTGGAGTAACGGTTGAAAATCAGGTACCCTGGAGGTGATGAAAGCACTTTAACCTCACATAATAAATTGGTGTTAACAGTAACTTAAAAATCAACATGATTCTTTTAAACAATTTTAATGTAATTGAAATATTTTGGTTTGACAAGCAATAATTTAGTGAGGTTGGGAAAGAGAAACTTATGTCAGTTGAACACAATACGATTAATGTACACATTAAAATGAAATAAATCCAAAGGATCTTTTTTTTCACTCATGACATTATTTGTGTTAGTGGCCTTAATGAATGATTCACTATATTATTAAAGTTTTTATACATTTTAATTTAAATTCATTCCAAACTAAGCAAGATTATAATAAAGAACAAGAAAAACTAAAACGTTAATAGAACACAGTTAAAATATTACTGAAACTATTAAACATCTCTTAAATGTTAAAAGCTGTAAATGGCATAAAGACACTGTGGTGTATAATAGAATACTCAGAAAAAAAGAAGTCAAATGTTTAAAGTTGCTGAATCGTCTTTAACCCGGAGACTTTGTCAGGAACACAAACAAACCTGGTGTTTTAGAAGATATGAACTAGTGATATTGTTTTATTATTGTAGCATGAAAGGTCAAAATTACAAGATAATTTGTGTTGGATTATGTTTTCTACAGATATTGTGTAACTTTCATTGTTTGCATTTAGATTATAGTTGTTTGCAAGATTATTACATATAAAACCCAAAATGTGTAAAACGAGGTTAATAAAACAGTTAACAAATACTTAAAAAAAAGTCCCACCTCAGTACACCAAAATATTTCCACTTGAAATGTAGAAAATAGAACATTAAAACCAAAAAAAAAAAAAAAAAAAAAAAAAAAAAAAAAAAAGGAAAGAATTTTAATAAATACAATTTACATTCAATCAAATTTTAATTTTGGCAATGTTGTCTAGACAAAAAAAAAAACAAACAAACTACTAAATCCAAATATTTAGATTTAATCAAATATAATAACACATTTAACATTTAACATTTAACAACTTTACTGAACTTAAGAAAAACATATTGTTTTATTTCCATAAATTGTAGCTGAACAACTTTGACATAGTGGTTTGATGTTCACATCGTATATTTGTGTGTTACTCTCCTGATCAGTTTTCTTTTCACTGAGGCAAACAGGTTTCTGGAGCTGTTTTACATTTCATCCAGACTCTGAATTGCTTCTTCTTTTGTGTGTGTTCTCCACTCGCTGGGAATTTCACCTTTGCCCTTGAATTTATAACCATAGTAGTCTTCCAGGTCTTTTTGAAACCGACACACAAACCATGTCCAATATTTCAGCTTTGACTCATCAGGGGTGATTCTCCAGTTAGCAAACCTTGGTCCAGCTTTTCTGTACTGTTTATAAGGATAGAGGTCGTCTGAATTTGGCTCAGGGTAAAAAGATTTATCACTTGCAACATTTGTTGTGCAGAAATCAACACTCATCATGTCTGTGCCTCTGTAGTGCCAACCTTTGATTGCATCAGATCGGTGAAAAGGGACACTGTGGTCCTCAGGACTGTGGTCTTCCAGGGTGTTGGTGCAAACAGCTCCACAGAATGGACACGTTTCCCAGCAGCACTTACACAGCTGATCAATGAGGATGTGATCAGGTCTCAGCCTGAATTCCTTCATTTTATCCAGGGAGAGGTGGTTCATCTCCTCAATGATGTTAACCAGACCTTTCTCTATCTCTTCTTTAAGAAAGTCAAAGTTGTTTATGTCACTGAAATTTTTACAACAAATGGTGTTAAGCGGGAGCTCATCCTTGAGGAAAGAGTAAAATTCCTTCACCCACATCTCTATGTCTCCTCCCTGGGTTTTGACTTTTGTTGTTGCTTTAAATAAAGCTTTTCTCACACGCTGACTGATGTCATCAACGTTTTTCTTCAGTATATTCTGAGCTTTACCACTGTGTTCTTGAAGATGTATTTTTCTTACTTCTTCTTTTATAAAAACCTCTACTTGCTCCCTTGGTTCTCGGATGTAGTTGATGAAATCATTAAAGTCGTCTTTCTCTGCAAGTGATTTCAGCAGATGTTTCTCCAAGTCCAACCTGTTCCCATTGAATGCTGGGAAAGAGCACCTCATCTCTCCAGCGAGATCAATGGCGGTCTTGTTACAAACAGCCTCAACAGTGGAAACCTTCAGTTTGTCACAGATCATTTCTCCAAACACGACGGCAGATGAGTTTCCTTTGCAGAAGCTTCTGAAAACATTGTAATATTGTGTTTTATTGTTGTTCAAGTAAGTGAGGGTGTCATTGTTCTTTTTAAATGTCTGGTGAGAATATGAAAGCCAACTCCCCAACCTTTCAAAAACATACAACAAGACATCAACTGTAAACTCCTTCTTGAATGAATATTTCCTCTCTGATTCAAATTCTGTCAGTTTTTCTTGAACATTTTTGGCCACTTCTTGTAGGTAAGTTTGGCTGTAGCCTCTTGTTGCTACAGGCTTGGTCTTAATTGTATCAAAGGACTGTTGGTCAATGTTGTTAATGAATGTTCTGATCACTTCCTGCTCTTCATGCGGTAAAGCACCCTTCAGTTC